>NC_092726.1:122511658-122781658 GCF_047496885.1 Scyliorhinus torazame | reverse complement strand
CACTGTCTCTGTCACTGTCTCTGTCTGTGTCTGTGTCTGTGTCTGTGTCTCTGTCTCTGTCTGTCTCTCTGTCACTGCCTCTGTCACTGTCTCTGTCTGTGTCTCTGTCTGTGTCTGTGTCAATGTCACTGTCTATGTCACTGTCTCGGTCTGTGTCTCTGTCTGTGTCTCTGTCACTGTCTCTGTCACTGTCTCTGTCTGTGTCTCTGTCTCTGTCTGTGTCTCTGTCAATGTCACTGTCTCTGTCACTGTCTCTGTCTCTGTCTGTGTCTCTGTCTGTGTCTCTGTCTCTGTCTGTGTCTCTGTCTGTGTCTGTGTCTCTGTCACTGTCTCTGTCTCGGTATGTGTCTGTGCCTCTGTGACTGTCTTTGTCAATGTCACTGTCTCTGTCTCTGTCTCTGTCTGTGTCTGTGTCTGTGTCTGTGTCTGTGTCTGTGTCTGTGTCTCTGTCTGTGTCTGTGTCTTTGTCTGTGTCTGTGTCTGTGTCTGTGTCTCTGTCTGTGTCTCTGTCTCTGTCTGTGTCTCTGTCTGTGTCTCTGTCACTGTCTCTGTCACTGTTTCTGTCTGTGTCTCTGTCTGTGTCTCTGTCAATGTCACTGTCTCTGTCACTGTCTCTGTCTCTGTCTGTGTCTCTGTCTGTGTCTCTGTCTCTGTCCCTGTCTGTGTCTCTGTCTGTGTCTATGTCACTGTCTCTGTCACTGTCTCTGTCTGTGTCTCTGTCTGTGTCTCTGTCTCTGTCTGTGTCTCTGTCTGTGTCTCTGTCTGTGTCTCTGTCACTGTCACTGTCACTGTCTCTGTCTGTGTCTCTGTCAATGTCACTGTCTCTGTCTGTGTCTCTGTCAATGTCACTGTCTCTGTCACTGTCTCAGTCTCTGTCTGTGTCTCTGTCTGTGTCTCTGTCTGTGTCTCTGTCACTGTCTCTGTCTGTGTCTCTGTCTGTGTCTATGTCAATGTCACTGTCTCTGTCACTCTCTCTGTCTGTGTCTCTGTCTGAGTCTGTGCCTGTGTCTCTGCCACTGTCTCGGTCTGTGTCTCTGTCACTGTCTCTGTCAATGTTACTGTCTCTGTCACTGTCTCTGTCTCTGTCTCTATCTGTGTCTCTGTCTCTGTCTGTGTCTCTGTCTGTGTCTGTGCCTGTGTCTCTGTCACTGTCTCGGTCTGTGTCTGTGCCTCTGTGACTGTCTCTGTCAATGTCACTGTCTCTGTCTCTGTCTGTGTCTCTGTCTGTGTCTCTGTCACTGTCTCTGTCTGTGTCTCTGTCTGTGTCTCTGTCAATGTCACTGTCTCTGTCACTGTCTCTGTCTCTGTCTCTGTCTGTGTCTCTGTCTCTGTCTCTGTCACTGTCTCTGTCTGTGTCTCTGTCTGTGTCTCTGTCAATGTCACTGTCTCTGTCACTGTCTCTGTCTGTGTCTCTGTCTGTGTCTGTGCCTGTGTCTCTGTCACTGTCTCTGTCTGTGTCTGTGTCTCTGTCACTGTCTCTGTCTCTGTCACTGTCACTGTATCTGTCTGTGTCTCTGTCTGTGTCTCTGTCTCTGTCTGTGTCTCTGTCTGTGTCTGTGCCTGTGTCTCTGTCACTGTCTCTGTCTCGGTCTGTGTCTGTGCCTTTGTGACTGTCTCTGTCTCTGTCTCTGTCTGTGTCTGTGTCTCTGTCTCTGTCTCTGTCTCTGTCTGTGTCGCTGTCACTGTCTCTGTCACTGTCTCTGTCACTGTCTCTGTCTGTGTCTCTGTCTGTGTCTCTGTCAATGTCACTGTCTCTGTCTCTGTCACTGTCTCTGTAACTGTCTCTGTCTGTGTCTCTGTCTGTGTCTCTGTCAATGTCACTGTCTCTGTCACTGTCTCTGTCTCTGTCTGTGTCTCTGTCTGTGTCTCTGTCTCTGTCTGTGTCTCTGTCTGTGTCTCTGTCACTGTCTCTGTCACTGTCTCGGTCTGTGTCTGTGCCTCTGTGACTGGATCTGTCAATGTCACTGTCTCTGTATCTGTCTGTGTCTCTGTCTCTGTCTGTGCCTCTGTCTGTGTCTCTGTCACTGTCTCTGTCACTGTCTCTGTCTGTTTCTCTGTCTGTGTCTCTGTCAATGTCACTGTCTCTGTCTCTGTCTGTGTCTCTGTCTGTGTCTCTTTCTCTGTCTGTGTCTCTGTCACTGTCACTGTCTCTGTCTCGGTCTGTGTCTGTGCCTCTGTGACTGGATCTGTCAATGTCACTGTCTCTGTATCTGTCTGTGTCTCTGTCTCTGTCTGTGCCTCTGTCTGTGTCTCTGTCACTGTCTCTGTCACTGTCTCTGTCTGTTTCTCTGTCTGTGTCTCTGTCAATGTCACTGTCTCTGTCTCTGTCTGTGTCTCTGTCTGTGTCTCTTTCTCTGTCTGTGTCTCTGTCACTGTCTCTGTCACTGTCTCTGTCTGTGTCTCTGTCTGTGTCTCTGTCTCTGTCTGTGTCTCTGTCTGTGTCTCTGTCTGTGTCTCTGTCAATATCACTGTCTCTGTCACTGTCTCTGTCTCTGTCTGTGTCTCTGTCTGTGTCTCTGTCACTGTCTCTGTCACTGTCTCTGTCTGTGTCTCTGTCTGTGTCTCTGTCAATGTCACTGTCTCTGTCTCTGTCTGTGTCTCTGTCTGTGTCTCTGTCTCTGTCTGTGTCTCTGTCACTGTCTCTGTCACTGTCTCTGTCTGTGTCTCTGTCTGTGTCTCTGCCTGTGTCTCTGAATCTGTCTGTGTCTCTGTCTCTGTCTCTGTCACTGTCTCTGTCTGTGTCTCTGTCTGTGTCTCTGTCAATGTCACTGTCTCTGTCACTGTCTCTGTCTGTGTCTCTGTCTGTGTCTGTGCCTGTGTCTCTGTCACTGTCTCTGTCTGTGTCTGTGTCTATGTCACTGTCTCTGTCTCTGTCACTGTCTGTGTCTCTGTCTGTGTCTCTGTCTGTGTCTCTGTCTCTGTCTGTGTCTCTGTCTGTGTCTGTGTATGTGCCTGTGTCTCTGTCACTGTCTCTGTCTCGGTCTGTGTCTGTGCCTTTGTGACTGTCTCTGTCTCAGTCTCTGTCTCTGTCTGAGTCTCTTTCTCTGTCTCTGTCTGTGTCGCTGTCACTGTCTCTGTCACTGTCTCTGTCACTGTCTGTGTCTGTGTCTCTGTCTGTGTCTCTGTCAATGTCACTGTCTCTGTCTCTGTCACTGTCTCTGTAACTGTGTCTGTCTGTGTCTCTGTCTGTGTCTCTGTCAATGTCACTGTCTCTGTCACTGTCTCTGTCTCTGTGTGTGTCTCTGTCTGTGTCTCTGTCTCTGTCTGTGTCTCTGTCTGTGTCTCTGTCACTGTCTCTGTCACTGTCTCTGTCACTGTCTCTGTCTGTGCCTGTGTCTCTGGCACTGTCTCTGTCTCGGTCTGTGTCTGTGCCTCTGTGACTGGATCTGTCAATGTCACTGTCTCTGTATCTGTCTGTGTCTCTGTCTCTGTCTGTGCCTCTGTCTGTGTCTCTGTCACTTTCTCTGTCACTGTCTCTGTCTGTGTCTCTGTCTGTGTCTCTGTCAGTATTACTGTCTCTGTCTCTGTCTGTGTCTCTGCCTGTGTCTCTGTCTCTGTCTGTGTCTCTGTCACTGTCTCTGTCACTGTCTCTGTCTGTGTCTCTGTCTCTGTTTGTGTCTCTGTCTGTGTCTCTGTCTGTGTCTCTGTCAATGTCACTGTCTCTGTCACTGTCTCTGCCTCTGTCTGTGTCTCTGTCTGTGTCTCTGTCACTGTCTCTGTCACTGTCTCTCTCTCTGTCTCTGTCTGTGTCTCTGTCAATGTCACTGTCTCTGTCTCTGTCTGTGTCTCTGTCTGTGTCTCTGTCTATGTCTGTGTCTCTGTCACTGTCTCTGTCACTGTCTCTGTCTGTGTCTCTGTCTGTGTCTCTGTCTGTGTCTCTGTCAATGTCACTGTCTCTGTCTCTGTCTGTGTCTCTGTCTGTGTCTCTGTCACTGTCTCTGTCACTGTCTCTGTCTGTGTCTCTGTCTGTGTCTCTGTCATTGTCACTGTCTCTGTCACTGTCTCTGTCTGTGTCTCTGTCTGTGTCTCTGTCTGTGTCTCTGTCTGTGTCTCTGTCTGTGTCTGTGCCTGTGTCTCTGTCACTGTTTCTGTCTCGGTCTGTGTCTGTGCCTCTGTGACACTCTCTGTCAATGTCACTGTCTATGTCTCTGTCTGGGTCTCTGTCTGTGTCTCTGTCTCCGTCTGTGTCTCTGTCGGTGTCTCTGTCACTGTCTCTGTCTGTGTCTCTGTCTGTGTCTCTGTCAATGTCACTGTCTGTGTCTCTGTCTCTGTCTCTGTCTGTGTCTCTGTCACTGTCTCTGTCTGTGTCTCTGTCAATGTCACTGTCTCTGTCACTGTCTCTGTCTCTGTCTGTGTCTCTGTCTGTGTCTCTGTCTCTGTCTGTGTCTCTATCACTTCTCTGTCTGTGTCTCTGTCTGTGTCTCTGTCTCTGTCTGTGCATCTGTCACTGTCTCTGTCACTGTCTCTGTCACTGTCTCTGTCTGTGTCTCTGTCTGTGTCTCTGTCAATGTCACTGTCTCTGTCACTGTCTCTGTCTGTGTCTCTGTCTCTGTCTGTGTCTCTGTCTGTGTCTCTGTCACTGTCTCTGTCACTGTCTCTGTCTGTGTCTCTGTCTGTGTCTCTGTCAATGTCACTGTCTCTGTCTCTGTGTCTCTGTCTGTGTCTCTGTCTGTGTCTGTGCCTGTGTCTCTGTCACTGTCTCGGTCTGTGTCATTGTCTATGTCACTGTCTCTGTCAATGTCACTGTCTGTGTCTCTGTCTGTGTCTGTGTCTGTGTCTCTGTCTGTGTCTGTGTCTGTGTCTGTGTCTGTGCCTTTGTCTCTGTCACTGTCTCTGTCTCGGTCTGTGTCTGTGCCTCTGTGACTGTCTGTGTCAATGTCACTGTCTCTGTCTCTGTCTGTGTCTCTGTCTGTGTCTCTGTCTCTGTCTCTGTCTGTGTCTCTGTCACTGTCTCTGTCACTGTCTCTGTCTGTGTCTCTGTCTGTGTCTCTGTCTGTGTCTCATTCAATGTCACTGTCTCTGTCACTGTCTCTGTCTCTGTCTGTGGCTCTGTCTGTGTCTCTGTCTCTGTCTGTGTCTCTGTCTGTGTCTCTGTCTGTGTCTCTGTCAATGTCATTGTCTCTGTCACTGTCTGTGTCTGTGTCTGTGCCTGTGTCTCTGTCACTGTCTGTGTCTGTGTCTGTGCCTGTGTCTCTGTTTCTGTCTCTGTCACTCTCTCTGTCTGTGGCTCTGTCACTGTCTCTGTCTCTGTCACTGTCTCTGTCTGTGTCTCTGTCTGTGTCTCTGTCTGTGTCTCTGTCAATGTCAATGTCTCTGTCACTGTCTGTGTCTGTGTCTGTGTCTGTGCCTGTGTCTCTGTCACTGTCTGTGTCTGTGTCTGTGTCTGTGCCTGTGTCTCTGTCACTGTCTCTGTCTGTGTCTGTGTCTCTGTCACTGTCTCTGTCAATGTCACTGTCTCTGTCTCTGTCACTTTCTCTGTCTCTGTCTGTGTCTCTGTCTGTGTCTCTGTCTCTGTCTGTGCCTCTGTCTGTGTCTCTGTCACTGTCTCTGTCACTGTCTCTGTCTGTGTCTCTGTCTGTGTCTCTGTCAATGTCACTGTCTCTGTCTGTGTCTCTGTCTGTGTCTGTGCCTGTGTCTCTGTCACTGTCTCGGTCTGTGTCTGTGTCCCTGCACTGTCCCTGTCAATGTCACTGTCTCTGCCTGTGTCTCTGCCCGTGTCTCTGTCTCTGTCTGTGTCTCTGTCACTGTCAATGTCACTGTCTCTGTCACTGTCTCTGTCACTGTCTCTGTCAATGTCACTGTCTCTGTCACTGTCTCTGTCACTGTCTCTGTCTGTGTCTCTGTCTGTGTCTCTGTCTGTGTCTCTGTCACTGTCTCTGTCAATGTCACTGTCTCTGTCACTGTCTCTGTCACTGTCTCTGTCAATGTCACTGTCTCTGTCTGTGTCTCTGTCTGTGTCTGTGTCTCTGTCTGTTTCTCTGTCACTGTCTCTGTCATTGTCTCTGTCTGTGTCTGTGCCTCTGTCACTGTCTCTGTCTGTGTCTCTGTCTCGGTCTGTGTCTGTGCCTCTGTCACTGTCTCTGTCTCTGTCTGTGTCTCTGTCTGTGTCTCTGTCTCTGTCACTGTCTCTGTCACTGTCACTGTCTGTGTCTCTGTCACTGTCTGTGTCTCTGTCGGTGTCTCTGTCACTGTCTGTGTCTCTGTCTGTGTCTCTGTCAATGTCTCTGTCTCTGTCTCTGTCTCTGTCTGTGTCTCTGTCACTGTCTCTGTCTCTGTCTGTGTCTCTGTCTGTGTCTCTGTCTGTGTCTCTGTCACTGTCTCTGTCTCAGTCTGTATCTCTGTCTGTGTCTCTGTCACTGTCTGTGTCTCTGTCTGTGTCTCTTTCAATGTCTGTGTCTCTGTCTCTGTCTGTGTCTCTGTCACTGTCTCTGTCACTGTCTGTGTTTCTGTCTGTGTCTCTGTCTGTGTCTCTGTCAATGTCTCTGTCTCTGTCTGTGTCTCTGTCACTGTCTCTGTCCCTGTCTGTGTCTCTGTCTGTGCCTCTGTCACTGTCTGTGTCTCTGTCTGTCTCTCTGTCTGTGTCGCTGTTGGTGTCACTGTCTCTGTCTCTGTCACTGTCTCTGTCGCTGTCTCTGTCTCTGTCTCTGTCTCTGTCACTGTCTCTGTCACTGTCTCTGTCTCTGTCTGTGTCTCTGTCTGTGTCTCTGTCTGTTTCAGTGTCTCTGTCTGTGTCTCTGTCAATGTCACTGTCTCTGTCACTCTCTCTGTCTCTGTCTGTGTCTGTGCCTCTGTCACTGTCCCTGTCTGTGTCTCTGTCTCGGTCTGTGTCTGTGCCTCTGTCACTGTCTCTGTCTGTGTCTCTGTCTGTGTCTCTGTCTCTGTCTCTGTCTGTGTCTCTGTCACTGTCTATGTCTCTGTCTGTGTCTCTGTCTGTCTCTCTGTCAATATCTCTGTCTCTGTCTGTGTCTCTGTCACTGTCTCTGTCACTGTCTGTGTCTCTGTCTGTGTCTCTGTCTGTGTCTCTGTCACTGTCTCTGTCTCTGTCTGTATCTCTGTCTGTGTCTCTGTCAATGTCACTGTCTCTGTCACTGTCTCTGTCTCTGTCTGTGTCTGTGCCTCTGTCACTGTCCCTGTCTGTGTCTCTGTCTCGGTCTGTGTCTGTGCCTCTGTCACTGTCTCTGTCTGTGTCTCTGTCTGTGTCTCTGTCAATGTCTCTGTCTCTGTCTCTGTCTCTGTCACTGTCTCTGTCACTGTCTGTGTCTCTGTCTGTGTCTCTGTCTGTGTCTCTGTCACTGTCTCTGTCTCTGTCTGTATCTCTGTCTGTGTCTCTGTCACTTTCTGTGTCTCTGTCTGTGTCTCTGTCAATGTCTGTGTCTCTGTCTCTGTCTGTGTCTCTGTCACTGTCTCTGTCACTGTCTGTGTCTCTGTCTGTGTCTCTGTCTGTGTCTCTGTCAATGTCTCTGTCTCTGTCACTGTCTCTGTCTCTGTCACTGTCTCTGTCACTTTCTCTGTCACTGTCTGTGTCTCTGTCTGTGTCTCTGTCACTGTCTGTGTCTCTGTCTGTCTCTCTGTCTGTGTCGCTGTCGCTGTCACTTTCTCTATCTCTGTCTCTGTCACTGTCTCTGTCTCTGTCTCTGTCACTGTCTCTGTCTCTGTCTGTGTCTCTGTCTATCTCTCTGTCAATGTCTCTGTCTCTGTCTCTGTCTGTGTCTCTGTCACTGTCTCTGTCACTGTCTGTGTCTCTGTCTGTGTCTCTGTCTGTGTCTCTGTCACTGTCTCTGTCTCTGTCTGTATCTGTGTCTGTGTCTCTGTCACTGTCTGTGTCTCTGTCTGTGTCTCTGTCAATGTCTGTGTCTCTGTCTCTGTCTGTGTCTCTGTCACTGTCTCTGTCACTGTCTGTGTCTCTGTCTGTGTCTCTGTCTGTGTCTCTGTCAATGTCTCTGTCTCTGTCACTGTCTCTGACTCTGTCACTGTCTCTGTCACTTTCTCTGTCACTGTCTGTGTCTCTGTCTGTGTCTCTGTCTGTGTCTCTGTCACTGTCTGTGTCTCTGTCTGTCTCTCTGTCTGTGTCGCTGTCGGTGTCACTTTCTCTATCTCTGTATCTGTCACTGTCACTGTCTCTGTCTCTGTCACTGTCACTGTCTCTGTCACTGTCTCTGTCTTTGTCTCTGTCTCTGTCTGTGTCTCTGTCTGTGTCTCTGTCTGTGTCTGTGTCTCTGTCTGTGTCTCTGTCAATGTCACTGTCACTGTCTCTGTCACTGTCTCTGTCTCTCTCTGTGTCTGTGCCTCTGTCGCTGTCCCTGTCTGTGTCTCGGTATGTGTCTGTGCCTCTGTCACTGTCTCTGTCTGTGTCTCTGTCTGTGTCTCTGTCAATGTCACTGTCTCTGTCACTGTCAATGTCACTGTCTCTGTCACTGTCTCTGTCTCTGTCTGTGTCTCTGTCTGTGTCTCTGTCACTGTCTGTTTCTCTGTCTGTGTCTCTGTCTGTGTCTCTGTCTGTGTCTCTGTCTGTGTCTCTGTCTCTGTCTGTGTCTCTGTCTCGGTCTGTGTCTGTGCCTCTGTCACTGTCTCTGTCTCTGTCTGTGTCTCTGTCTGTGTCTCTGTCAATGTCACTGTCTCTGTCACTGTCTCTGTCTCTGTCTGTGTCTCTGTCACTGTCTCTCTCACTGTCTCTGTCAATGTCACTGTCTCTGTCACTGTCTCTGTCACTGTCTCTGTCACTGTCTCTGTCACTGTCTGTGTCTCTGTCACTGTCTGTGTCTCTGTCTGTCTCTCTCTGTGTCTGTGTCGCTGTCGGTGTCGGTGTCGGTGTCACTGTCGGTGTCGCTGTCGGTGTCGCTGTCGCTGTCGCTGTCGCTGTCGGTGTCGGTGTCGGTGTCGCTGTCGGTGTCGGTGTGGCTGTCGGTGTCGGTGTCGCTGTCGGTGTCACTGTCGGTGTCGCTGTCGGTGTCGCTGTCACTGTCTCTGTCTGTGTCTCTGCTTGTGTCTCTGTCAATGTCACTGTCACTGTCTCTGTCACTGTCTCTGTCTCTGTCTGTGTCTGTGCCTCTGTCACTGTCCCCGTCTGTGTCTCGGTCTGTGTCGGTGCCTCTGTCACTGTCTCTGTCTGTGTCTCTGTCTGTGTCTCTGTCAATGTCACTGTCTCTGTCACTGTCTCTGTCTCTGTCTGTGTCTCTGTCTGTGTCTCTCTCTGTGTCTCTGTCACTGTCTCTGTCAATGTCACTGTCTCTGTCACTGTCTCTGTCTCTGTCTGTGTCTCTGTCTGTGTCTCTGTCACTGTCTGTTTCTCAGTCTGTGTCTCTGTCTGTGTCTCTGTCTGTGTCTCTGTCTCTGTCTGTGTCTCTGTCTCGGTCTGTGTCTGTGCCTCTGTCACTGTCTCTGTCTCTGTCTGTGTCTCTGTCTGTGTCTCTGTCAATGTCACTGTCTCTGTCACTGTCTCTGTCTCCGGCTGTGTCTCTGTCACTGTCTCTCTCACTGTCTCTGTCAATGTCACTGTCTCTGTCACTGTCTCTGTCTCTCTCTGTGTCTCTGTCTGTGTCTGTGTCTCTGTCTGTGTCTCTGTCTGTGTCTCTGTCACTGTCTCTGTCACTGCCTGTGTCTCTGTCTCTGTCTCTGTCACTGTCTGTCACTGTCTCTGTCACTGTCTGTGTCTCTGTCACTGTCTGTGTCTCTGTCTGTCTCTCACTGTGTCTGTGTCGCTGTCGGTGTCGGTGTCGGTGTCACTGTCGGTGTCGCTGTCGCTGTCGCTGTCGGTGTCGGTGTCGGTGTCGGTGTCGCTGTCGGTGTCGGTGTCGCTGTCGGTGTCGGTGTCGCTGTCGGTGTCGGTGTCGGTGTCACTGTCGGTGTCGCTGTTGGTGTCGCTGTCGCTGTCGCTGTCGGTGTCGGTGTCGGTGTCGGTGTCGCTGTTGGTGTCGGTGTCGGTGTCGCTGTCGCTGTCGGTGTCGGTGTCGGTGTCTGTGTCTGTGCCTGTGTCTGTGTCGGTGTCGGTGTCGCTGTCGCTGTCGCTGTCGGTGTCGGTGTCGCTGTCGCTGTCGGTGTCACTGTCGGTGTCGGTGTCGCTGTCGGTGTCGGTGTCACTGTCGCTGTCGCTGTCGCTGTCGCTGTCGGTGTCGGTGTCACTGTCGCTGTCACTGTCACTGTCACTGTCGGTGTCGGTGTCACTGTCTGTGTATCTGTCTCTGTCTGTGTCTCCGTCTGCGTCTCCGTCTCTGTCTCTGCCTGTGTCTCTGTCTGTGCCTCTGTCTGTGTCTCTGTCTGTGTATCTGTCTGTGCCTGTGCCTGTGTCTGTGTCTTTGTCTGAGTCTCTGTTTGTGTCTGTGTCTTTGTCTGTTTGTGTCTATGTCTCTATCTGTGTCTCTGTCTCCGTCTGTGTCTATGCCTGTGTCACTGTCTGTGTCTCTGTCTGTGTCTCTGTCTCTGTCTGTATCTCTGTCTCGGTCTGTGTCTGTGCCTCTGTCACTGTCTCTGTCTCTGTCTGTGTCTCTGTCTGTGTCTCTGTCTCTGTCACTGTCTCTGTCACTGTCACTGTCTGTGTCTCTGTCACTGTCTGTGTCTCTGTCTGTGTCTCTGTCACTGTCTGTGTCTCTGTCTGTGTCTCTGTCAATGTCTCTGTCTCTGTCTCTGTCTGTGTCTCTGTCACTGTCTCTGTCTCTGTCTGTGTCTCTGTCTGTGTCTCTGTCTGTGTCTCTGTCACTGTCTCTGTCTCAGTCTGTATCTCTGTCTGTGTCTCTGTCACTGTCTGTGTCTCTGTCTGTGTCTCTTTCAATGTCTGTGTCTCTGTCTCTGTCTGTGTCTCTGTCACTGTCTCTGTCACTGTCTGTGTTTCTGTCTGTGTCTCTGTCTGTGTCTCTGTCAATGTCTCTGTCTCTGTCTCTGTCACTGTCACTGTCTCTGTCTCTGTCTGTGTCTCTGTCACTGTCTCTGTCCCTGTCTGTGTCTCTGTCTGTGCCTCTGTCACTGTCTGTGTCTCTGTCTGTCTCTCTGTCTGTGTCGCTGTCGGTGTCACTGTCTCTGTCTCTGTCACTGTCTCTGTCGCTGTCTCTGTCTCTGTCTCTGTCACTGTCTCTGTCACTGTCTCTGTCTCTGTCTGTGTCTCTGTCTGTGTCTCTGTCTGTTTCAGTGTCTCTGTCTGTGTCTCTGTCAATGTCACTGTCTCTGTCACTCTCTCTGTCTCTGTCTGTGTCTGTGCCTCTGTCACTGTCCCTGTCTGTGTCTCTGTCTCGGTCTGTGTCTGTGCCTCTGTCACTGTCTCTGTCTGTGTCTCTGTCTGTGTCTCTGTCTCTGTCTCTGTCTCTGTCTGTGTCTCTGTCACTGTCTATGTCTCTGTCTGTGTCTCTGTCTGTCTCTCTGTCAATGTCTCTGTCTCTGTCTGTGTCTCTGTCACTGTCTCTGTCACTGTCTGTGTCTCTGTCTGTGTCTCTGTCTGTGTCTCTGTCACTGTCTCTGTCTCTGTCTGTATCTCTGTCTGTGTCTCTGTCAATGTCACTGTCTCTGTCACTGTCTCTGTCTCTGTCTGTGTCTGTGCCTCTGTCACTGTCCCTGTCTGTGTCTCTGTCTCGGTCTGTGTCTGTGCCTCTGTCACTGTCTCTGTCTGTGTCTCTGTCTGTGTCTCTGTCAATGTCTCTGTCTCTGTCTCTGTCTCTGTCACTGTCTCTGTCACTGTCTGTGTCTCTGTCTGTGTCTCTGTCTGTGTCTCTGTCACTGTCTCTGTCTCTGTCTGTATCTCTGTCTGTGTCTCTGTCACTTTCTGTGTCTCTGTCTGTGTCTCTGTCAATGTCTGTGTATCTGTCTCTGTCTGTGTCTCTGTCACTGTCTCTGTCACTGTCTGTGTCTCTGTCTGTGTCTCTGTCTGTGTCTCTGTCAATGTCTCTGTCTCTGTCACTGTCTCTGTCTCTGTCACTGTCTCTGTCACTTTCTCTGTCACTGTCTGTGTCTCTGTCTGTGTCTCTGTCTGTCTCTCTGTCAATGTCTCTGTCTCTGTCTGTGTCTCTGTCACTGTCTCTGTCACTGTCTGTGTCTCTGTCTGTGTCTCTGTCTGTGTCTCTGTCACTGTCTCTGTCTCTGTCTGTATCTCTGTCTGTGTCTCTGTCAATGTCACTGTCTCTGTCACTGTCTCTGTCTCTGTCTGTGTCTGTGCCTCTGTCACTGTCCCTGTCTGTGTCTCTGTCTCGGTCTGTGTCTGTGCCTCTGTCACTGTCTCTGTCTGTGTCTCTGTCTGTGTCTCTGTCAATGTCTCTGTCTCTGTCTCTGTCTCTGTCACTGTCTCTGTCACTGTCTGTGTCTCTGTCTGTGTCTCTGTCTGTGTCTCTGTCACTGTCTCTGTCTCTGTCTGTATCTCTGTCTGTGTCTCTGTCACTTTCTGTGTCTCTGTCTGTGTCTCTGTCAATGTCTGTGTCTCTGTCTCTGTCTGTGTCTCTGTCACTGTCTCTGTCACTGTCTGTGTCTCTGTCTGTGTCTCTGTCTGTGTCTCTGTCAATGTCTCTGTCTCTGTCACTGTCTCTGTCTCTGTCACTGTCTCTGTCACTTTCTCTGTCACTGTCTGTGTCTCTGTCTGTGTCTCTGTCACTGTCTGTGTCTCTGTCTGTCTCTCTGTCTGTGTCGCTGTCGGTGTCACTTTCTCTATCTCTGTCTCTGTCACTGTCTCTGTCTCTGTCTCTGTCACTGTCTCTGTCTCTGTCTGTGTCTCTGTCTGTCTCTCTGTCAATGTCTCTGTCTCTGTCTCTGTCTGTGTCTCTGTCACTGTCTCTGTCACTGTCTGTGTCTCTGTCTGTGTCTCTGTCTGTGTCTCTGTCACTGTCTCTGTCTCTGTCTGTATCTGTGTCTGTGTCTCTGTCACTGTCTGTGTCTCTGTCTGTGTCTCTGTCAATGTCTGTGTCTCTGTCTCTGTCTGTGTCTCTGTCACTGTCTCTGTCACTGTCTGTGTCTCTGTCTGTGTCTCTGTCTGTGTCTCTGTCAATGTCTCTGTCTCTGTCACTGACTCTGACTCTGTCACTGTCTCTGTCACTTTCTCTGTCACTGTCTGTGTCTCTGTCTGTGTCTCTGTCTGTGTCTCTGTCACTGTCTGTGTCTCTGTCTGTCTCTCTGTCTGTGTCGCTGTCGGTGTCACTTTCTCTATCTCTGTATCTGTCACTGTCACTGTCTCTGTCTCTGTCACTGTCACTGTCTCTGTCACTGTCTCTGTCTTTGTCTCTGTCTCTGTCTGTGTCTCTGTCTGTGTCTCTGTCTGTGTCTGTGTCTCTGTCTGTGTCTCTGTCAATGTCACTGTCACTGTCTCTGTCACTGTCTCTGTCTCTCTCTGTGTCTGTACCTCTGTCGCTGTCCCTGTCTGTGTCTCGGTATGTGTCTGTGCCTCTGTCACTGTCTCTGTCTGTGTCTCTGTCTGTGTCTCTGTCAATGTCACTGTCTCTGTCACTGTCAATGTCACTGTCTCTGTCACTGTCTCTGTCTCTGTCTGTGTCTCTGTCTGTGTCTCTGTCACTGTCTGTTTCTCTGTCTGTGTCTCTGTCTGTGTCTCTGTCTGTGTCTCTGTCTGTGTCTCTGTCTCTGTCTGTGTCTCTGTCTCGGTCTGTGTCTGTGCCTCTGTCACTGTCTCTGTCTCTGTCTGTGTCTCTGTCTGTGTCTCTGTCAATGTCACTGTCTCTGTCACTGTCTCTGTCTCTGTCTGTGTCTCTGTCACTGTCTCTCTCACTGTCTCTGTCAATGTCACTGTCTCTGTCACTGTCTCTGTCACTGTCTCTGTCACTGTCTCTGTCACTGTCTGTGTCTCTGTCACTGTCTGTGTCTCTGTCACTGTCTGTGTCTCTGTCTGTCTCTCTCTGTGTCTGTGTCGCTGTCGGTGTCGGTGTCGGTGTCACTGTCGGTGTCGCTGTCGGTGTCGCTGTCGCTGTCGCTGTCGCTGTCGGTGTCGGTGTCGGTGTCGCTGTCGGTGTCGGTGTGGCTGTCGGTGTCGGTGTCGCTGTCGGTGTCACTGTCGGTGTCGCTGTCGGTGTCGCTGTCACTGTCTCTGTCTGTGTCTCTGCTTGTGTCTCTGTCAATGTCACTGTCACTGTCTCTGTCACTGTCTCTGTCTCTGTCTGTGTCTGTGCCTCTGTCACTGTCCCCGTCTGTGTCTCGGTCTGTGTCGGTGCCTCTGTCACTGTCTCTGTCTGTGTCTCTGTCTGTGTCTCTGTCAATGTCACTGTCTCTGTCTCTGTCTGTGTCTCTGTCTGTGTCTCTGTCTGTGTCTCTGTCACTGTCTCTGTCAATGTCACTGTCTCTGTCACTGTCTCTGTCTCTGTCTGTGTCTCTGTCTGTGTCTCTGTCACTGTCTGTTTCTCAGTCTGTGTCTCTGTCTGTGTCTCTGTCTGTGTCTCTGTCTCTGTCTCTGTCTGTGTCTCTGTCTCGGTCTGTGTCTGTGCCTCTGTCACTGTCTCTGTCTCTGTCTGTGTCTCTGTCTGTGTCTCTGTCAATGTCACTGTCTCTGTCACTGTCTCTGTCTCTGGCTGTGTCTCTGTCACTGTCTCTCTCACTGTCTCTGTCAATGTCACTGTCTCTGTCACTGTCTCTGTCTCTCTCTGTGTCTCTGTCTGTGTCTGTGTCTCTGTCTGTGTCTCTGTCTGTGTCTCTGTCACTGTCTCTGTCACTGCCTGTGTCTCTGTCTCTGTCTCTGTCACTGTCTGTCACTGTCTCTGTCACTGTCTGTGTCTCTGTCACTGTCTGTGTCTCTGTCTGTCTCTCACTGTGTCTGTGTCGCTGTCGGTGTCGGTGTCGGTGTCACTGTCGGTGTCGCTGTCGCTGTCGCTGTCGGTGTCGGTGTCGGTGTCGGTGTCGCTGTCGGTGTCGGTGTCGCTGTCGGTGTCGGTGTCGCTGTCGGTGTCGGTGTCGGTGTCACTGTCGGTGTCGCTGTTGGTGTCGCTGTCGCTGTCGCTGTCGGTGTCGGTGTCGGTGTCGGTGTCGCTGTTGGTGTCGGTGTCGGTGTCGCTGTCGCTGTCGGTGTCGGTGTCGGTGTCTGTGTCTGTGCCTGTGTCTGTGTCGGTGTCGGTGTCGCTGTCGCTGTCGCTGTCGGTGTCGGTGTCGCTGTCGCTTTCGGTGTCACTGTCGGTGTCGGTGTCGCTGTCGGTGTCGGTGTCACTGTCGCTGTCGCTGTCGCTGTCGCTGTCGGTGTCGGTGTCACTGTCGCTGTCACTGTCACTGTCACTGTCGGTGTCGGTGTCACTGTCTGTGTATCTGTCTCTGTCTGTGTCTCCGTCTGCGTCTCCGTCTCTGTCTCTGCCTGTGTCTCTGTCTGTGCCTCTGTCTGTGTCTCTGTCTGTGTATCTGTCTGTGCCTGTGCCTGTGTCTGTGTCTTTGTCTGAGTCTCTGTCTGTGTCTGTGTCTTTGTCTGTTTGTGTCTATGTCTCTATCTGTGTCTCTGTCTCCGTCTGTGTCTATGCCTGTGTCACTGTCTGTGTCTCTGTCTGTGTCTCTGTCTCTGTCTGTATCTCTGTCTCGGTCTGTGTCTGTGCCTCTGTCACTGTCTCTGTCTCTGTCTGTGTCTCTGTCTGTGTCTCTGTCAATGTCACTGTCTCTGTCACTGTCTCTGTCTCTGTCTGTGTCTCTGTCACTGTCTCTCTCACTGTCTCTGTCAATGTCACTGTCTCTGTCTGTGTCTGTGTCTCTGTCTGTGTCTGTGTCTCTGTCTGTGTCTCTGTCTGTGTCTTTGTCACTGTCTCTGTCACTGCCTGTGTCTCTGTCTCTGTCTCTGTCACTGTCTCTGTCACTGTCTCTGTCACTGTCTGTGTCTCTGTCACTGTCTGTGTCTCTGTCTGTCTCTCTCTGTGTCTGTGTCGCTGTCGGTGTCGGTGTCACTGTCGGTGTCGGTGTCGGTGTCGCTGTCGCTGTCGCTGTCGGTGTCGGTGTCGGTGTCGGTGTCGCTGTCGGTGTCGGTGTCGCTGTCGGTGTCGGTGTCGCTGTCGCTGTCGGTGTCGATGTCGGTGTCACTGTCGGTGTCGTTGTTGGTGTCGCTGTCGCTGTCGCTGTCGGTGTCGGTGTCGCTGTCGGTGTCGGTGTCGCTGTCGCTGTCGCTGTCGGTGTCGGTGTCTGTGTCTGTGTCGGTGTCGCTGTCGGTGTCGGTGTCTGTGTCGGTGTCACTGTCGGTGTCTGTGTCTGTGTCTGTGTCAGTGCCTGTGTCTGTGTCGGTGTCGGTGTCGCTGTCGCTGTCGGTGTCGGTGTCGCTGTCGCTGTCGGTGTCACTGTCGGTGTCGGTGTCGGTGTCGCTGTCGGTGTCGGTGTCACTGTCGCTGTCGCTGTCGGTGTCGCTGTCGCTGTCGCTGTCGGTGTCGGTGTCACTGTCGCTGTCACTGTCACTGTCACTGTCGGTGTCGGTGTCACTGTCTGTGTATCTGTCTCTGTCTGTGTCTCCGTCTGCGTCTCCGTCTGTGTCTCTGCCTGTGTCTCTGTCTGTGCCTCTGTCTGTGTCTCTGTCTGTGTATGTGTCTGTGCCTGTGCCTGTGTCTGTGGCTTTGTCTGAGTCTCTGTTTGTGTCTGTGTCTTTGTCTGTTTGTGTCTATGTCTCTATCTGTGTCTCTGTCTCCGTCTGTGTCTATGCCTGTGCCTCTGTCTGTGTCTGTGTCTGTACCTCTCTCTCTGTGTCCGTGTCCCTGTTGTGGCTGTGTCTGTGTCTCTATCTGTGTCTCTATCTGTGTCTCTTTCTCTATCTGTGTCTGTCTCTGTATCTCTGTCTGTGTCTCTGTCTGTGTTTGTGTCTCTGTCTGTGTCTCTGCCTCTGTCTGTGTCTGTCTCTGTATCTCTGTCTGTGTCTCTGTCTGTGCCACTGCCTCTGTCTCTGTCTGTTTTTGTGTGTGTGTCTATCCTGCCTCTGTCTCTGTCACTGTCTGTGTCTCTGTCACTGTCTGTGTCTCTGTCTGTCTCTCTCTGTGTCTGTGTCGCTGTCTGTGTCGCTGTCGGTGTCGCTGTCGGTGTCGGTGTAGGAGTCGGTGTCGCTGTCGGTGTCGGTGTCACTGTCGGTGTCGCTGTCACTGTCGGTGTCGCTGTCGGTGTCGGTGTCGGTGTCGGTGCCGGTGTCGGTGTCGCTGTCGCTGTCGGTGTCGCTGTCGCTGTCGGTGTCGGTGTCGGTGTCACTGTCGCTGTCGCTGTCGGTGTCACTGTCGCTGTCGGTGTCGCTGTCGCTGTCGCTGTCGCTGTCGGTGTCGTTGTCGGTGTCGCTGTCGCTGTCGCTGTCGCTGTCGGTGTCGGTGTCGCTGTCGCTGTCGGTGTCACTGTCGGTGTCGGTGTCGGTGTCGGTGTCGGTGTCGGTGTCGGTGTCGGTGTCGCTGTCGCTGTCGGTGTCGGTGTCGCTGTCGCTGTCGCTGTCGGTGTCACTGTCGCTGTCGGTGTCGCTGTCGCTGTCGCTGTCGCTGTCGGTGTCGTTGTCGGTGTCGCTGTCGCTGTCGCTGTCGCTGTCGGTGTCGGTGTCGCTGTCGGTGTTGCTGTTGCTGTCGGTGTCGCTGTCGCTGTCGGTGTTGCTGTTGCTGTCGCTGTCGCTGTCGCTGTCGGTGTTGCTGTTGCTGTCGGTGTCGCTGTCGGTGCCGGTGTCGGTGTCGCTGTCGGTGTCGGTGTCGGTGTCGCTGTCGCTGTCGGTGTCGGTGTCGGTGTCGGTGTCGCTGTCGCTGTCGCTGTCGGTGTCACTGTCGCTGTCGGTGTCACTGTCGCTGTCGCTGTCGCTGTCGGTGTCGTTGTCGGTGTCGCTGTCGCTGTCGCTGTCGCTGTCGGTGTCGCTGTCGCTGTCGGTGTCGCTGTCGCTGTCGCTGTCGGTGTCGCTGTCGCTGTCGGTGTCGGTGTCGCTGTCGGTGTCGGTGTCACTGTCGGTGTCGCTGTCGCTGTCGGTGTGACTGTCGCTGTCGCTGTCACTGTCACTGTCACTGTCGGTGTCGGTGTCACTGTCTGTGTATCTGTCTCTGTCTGTGTCTCCGTCTGCGTCTCCGTCTGTGTCTCTGCCTGTGTCTCTGTCTGTGCCTCTGTCTGTGTCTGTGTCTGTGTCTCTGTCTGTGTATCTGTCTGTGTCTCTGTCTGTGCCTGTGTCTGTGTCTTTGTCTGAGTCTCTGTTTGTGTCTGTGTCTTTGTCTGTTTGTGTCTATGTCTCTATCTGTGTCTCTGTCTCCGTCTGTGTCTATGCCTGTGCCTCTGTCTGTGTCTGTGTCTGTACCTCTCTCTCTGTGTCCGTGTCCCTGTTGTGGCTGTGTCTGTGTCTCTATTTGTGTCTCTATCTGTGTCTCTTTCTCTTTCTGTGTCTGTCTCTGTATCTCTGTCTGTGTCTCTGTCTGTGTCACTGCCTTTGCCTCTGTCTGTGTCTGTGTCTCTGTCTCTGTCTGTGTTTGTGTCTCTGTCTGTGTCTCTGCCTCTGTCTCTGTCTGTTTTTGTGTGTGTGTCTATCCTTGTCTCTGTCTGTGTCTCTGTCTGTGTTTCTGCCTGTGTCTCTGTCTGTGTTTGCGTCTCAGCCTCTGTCTGTGTCTCTGTCTCTGTCTGTGTCCCTGTCTCTGTCTGTGTCTCTCTGTCTGTGTCTCTGTGTATGTCTGTGTCTCAGTCTCTGTCTCTGTCTGGGGCACATTCTGCTGCACAGACTGTGTTTAAGTGTGAGACACTCACTCAGCTGATCGGCAATGGGGAGAGGCACACATCCAGCTGTTCGGCAATGGGGGGAAGGACACACCCAGCTGTTCGACAATGGGGGGAAGCCCACACCCAGCTGATCGGCAATGAGGGGAAGGACACACCCAGCTGATCGGCAATGCGGGGAAGCATACACCCAGCTGATCGGCAATGGGGGGAAGCACGCACCCTGCTGATCGGTAATTGGGAGAAGCACACTCCCAACTGATCGGCAATGCGGGGAAGGACACACCCAGCTGGTCGGCAATGGGGGGGGGGGGGAAGGACACACCCAGCTGGTCGGCAATGGGGGGGGGAAGCCCACACCCAGCTGATCGGCCATGGGGGGGGGGGAAGGACACACCCAGCTGATCGGCCATGGGGGGGGGGGGGGAAGGACACACCCAGCTGATCGGCAATGGGGGGAAGCAGGAACCCTGCTGATCGTTAATTGGGGGAAGCACTCTCCCAGCTGTTCGGCAATGCGGGGAAGGACACACCCAGCTGGTCGGCAATGGGGGGAAGCACTCTCCCAGCTGTTCGGCAATGGGGGGAAGGACACACCCCGCTGTTCGACAATGGGGGGGGGGAAGCACACCCCCAGCTGATCGGCAATGGGGGGAAGGCACACTGCCAGCTGTTCGGCAATGCGGGGAAGGACAGACCCAGCTGATCGGCAATGGGGGGAAGGACAGACCCAGCTGATCGGCAATTGGGGAAGCACACGCCCAGCTGATCGGCAATGCGGGGAAGCACACATCCAGCTGATCGGCAATGGGGGAGGCACACACCCAGCTGATCGGCAATTGGGGAAGCACACACCCAGCTGATCGGCAATTGGGGAAGCACACATCCAGCTGATCGGCAATGGGGGAGGCACACACCCAGCTGATCGGCAAAGGTGGGAAGCCGCACCCCCCCAGCTGATCGGCCATGGGGGGAGTCACACCCACCCACTGATAGTCCCTCCTGGTAATGCAGAATGATAAATCAGGGTGAGGCTGGCTGGGGATGGTCAGTTTTACCGGCAGTGCGAGGAGAGAGATGCCGAGTGGGTGGGGTTTTCTCTCAGGATTTAATGGATTGAAGAATTGAACTAAAGGGAACTTTCAGCACATTTTTCCACTGCTGCCTGAACTGAGTCTGTGTCACGGCGTAAATCGCAGTGTTTGTGCTGCAACTCAGGAGCTGCAGCATGAAGCCCAATTCCATAACATAATAATCTAACCACACAGACTCATACCCCAGCCAAAACATCCGGCCCCATATAGAATAAACCATTAACGTTGACCATAACAGGATGAAATTGGCGGAGATAATAAAGAGTAAAATGATGGATTTGCTCCGACTCTCCATCTCTGGGTCTCTGGCACTGTGCCCACTGCTGTGAGCCCGGAGTCTCCTGCGGGTCCTGCTGCTCAGGACAATGTGTCTGACGGTGAGAACATTGAGCAGCAGAATCAGGACAAATGGAACACACGGGGTTAGAATGTGGTGGAGGAACTCGATTGTTGTCCAGAACCGGGAGGACCGAACACCCTTTTTGACATCACAAAACCAGGGGAGGTTGTCCAGGAAATACACACCGGTCATCATAAACCCCCAGGAAATGTCCTTCAAACAGCTCAGCACAGCCACTGTTCCCAGAACCACAGCCGCCGTTTTCTCGCTGCAATATTTACTTTTCAGCTTCGGGCAGCAAATGGCAACAAATCGATCAAAGGTGAAAGTGACGGTGAACCAGACAGAACAGTCAGTGGCTGCATAAAGAAGGACGGCGTGGATATTACACACGGGGATGGACCACAGGAACAAAAAGTGTTCATCAAAAACAATGGGAATGTGTCTCAATATCAGGTCGAGAATAACGACCAGTAGATCCCCCACTGCCATGGCCAACAGGTAACAAGTCACACATTTGGACAGCCCACAGTTTCTTCCCTTCAGGATCACAATTGTGATGAGGTTCACTGTGAGGAAGGGAAATAAACAATGAAATTATACATCAGCCTGGGAAAGACATCACAAGTATGGTCGGTGTGAAGTCAAATAAATATATACAAATACACTCACACTCACACAGAGACAGTAACACACTCACACTCACACACACACAGACACTAACACTAACACACTCACACATACAGACACTGACACACACACACACACACACACACATACAGTAATACACTTACACACACACAGACACTGGCACACACAGACAGTAATACACTTACACACACACAGACAGAGACAGTAATACACACACACCACACAGACACAAACACACTCACACACACACAGACAGTAATACACTCACAATCACACAGACATTAACACACTCATAAAGAGACAGTAATACACTCACACAGACACTAACACACTCACACACATACAGAGACAGTAATACACTCACACACACACAGACACTGGCACACAGACACACACATACAGTAACACACTTACACACACACAGACAGAGACAGTAATACACTCACACACACGCACACAGACACTAACACACTCACACATACAGTCACTGACACAGGAACACACACACACACAGACACTAACACACTCACACATACAGAACTGACACCCAAACACACACATACAGAGACAGTAATACACTCACACAGACACTAACACACACTCACACACACACATACAGTAATACACTTTTACACACACAGACAGAGACAGTAATACACTCAGACACACACAGACACTAACACACACACACACATACAGTAATATACACACACAGACAGAGACAGTAATGCAATCACACTCACACAGACACTAACACACGCACATACAGTAACACACACATACAGAGACAGTAATACACTCACACTCACAAAGATACAAACACACTCACACACACACACATTCAGAGACAGTAATACTCACACACTCACTGACACACACACAGACAGAGACAGCAATGCACTCACACAGACACTAACACGCTCACACACACATACAGAGACAGTAATACACTCACATTCACACAGACACTAACACACACACACACACACAGACAGAGACAGGAATACACACACACACACACACACAGACAGAGGTGCCTGATGGGGGTGTGGTACAGCAGCAGTAATGCACTGTACTGTCAGTGGTGTGCGGTGTGCTGGGTGCCTGTAGTGGGTGTGGTACATTGTGTACTGTCAGTGGTGTGTGGTGTGCTGGGAGCCTGATGGGTGTGTGGTACATTGTGTACTGTCAGTGCTGTGTGGTGTGCTGGGTGTCTGAAGAGGGTGTGGTACATTGAGTATTGTCAGTGGTGTGCGGTGTGCTGGGTGTGTGATGAGGGAGTGGTACATTGTGTACTGTCAGTGGTGTGCGGTGTGCTGGGTGCCTGATGGGGGTGTGGTACATTATGTACTGTCAGTGGTGTGCGGTGTGCTGGGTGTCTGATGGGGCTGTGGTACATTGTGTACTGTCAGTGGTGTGCGGTGTGCTGGGTGCCTGATGGGGGTGTGGTACATTATGTACTGTCAGTGGTGTGCGGTGTGCTGGGTGTCTGATGGGGCTGTGGTACATTGTGTACTGTCAGTGGTGTGCGGTGTGCTGGGTGCCTGATGGGGGTGTGGTACATTGTGTACTGTCAGTGGTGTGCGGTGCGCTGGGTGTCTGATGGGGGTGTGGTACATTGTGTACTGTCAGTGGTGTGCGGTGTGCTGGGTGCCTGATGGGGGTGTGGTACATTGTGTACTGTCAGTGGTGTGCGGTGTGCTGGGTGTCTGATGGGGCTGTGGTACATTGTGTACTGTCAGTGGTGTGCGGTGTGCTGGGTGCCTGATGGGGGTGTGGTACATTGTGTACTGTCAGTGGTGTGCGGTGCGCTGGGTGTCTGATGGGGGTGTGGTACATTGTGTACTGTCAGTGGTGTGCGGTGAGCTGGGTGCCTGATGGGGGTGTGGTACATTGTGTACTGTCAGTGGTGTGCAGTGTGCTGGGTGTCTGATGGGGGTGTGGTACATTGTGTACTTTTAGTGGTTTGCAGTGAGCCGAGAGTCCAATGGGGGTGTGGTACATTGTGTTCTGTCAGTGGTGTGCGGTGTGCTGGGTGTCTGATGGGGGTGTGGCAAATTGAGTACTGTCAGTGGTGCGCGGTGTGCTGGGTGCCTGATGGTGCTGTGGTATATTGTGTACTGTCAGTGATGTACGGTGTGCTGGGTGTCTGATGGGGCTGTGGTACATTGTGTACTTTCAGTGGTGTGCGCTGCGCTGGGTGTCTGATGGGGATGTGGTACATTGTGTACTGTCAGTGGTGTGCGGTGTGCTGGGTGCCTGATGGGGCTGTGGTACATTTTGTACTGTCAGTGGTGTGCGGTGTGCTGGGTGTCTGATGGGGGTGTGGTACATTGTGTCCTGCCAGTGGTGCGTGGTGTGCTGGGTGACTGATGGGGCTGTGGTACATTGTATACTGTCAGTGGTGTGCGGTGTGCTGGGTGACTGATGGGGGTGTGGTACATTGTGTACTGTCAGTGGTGTGTGGTGAGCTGGGTGCCTGATGTTGGTGTGGTACATTGTGTACTGTCAGTGGTGTGCGGTGTGCTGTGTCCCTGACGGGGGTGTGGTACATTGTGTACTGTCAGTGGTGTGCGGTGTGCTGGGTGTCTGATGGGGGTGTGGTACATTGTGTACTGTCAGTGGTGTGCGGTGTGCTGGGTGTCTGATGGGGGTGTGGTACATTGTGTACTGTCAGTGGTGTGCGGTGAGCTGGGTGTCTGATGGGGGTGTGGTAGATTGTGTACTGTCAGTGGTGTGTGGTGGGCTGGGTGTCTGATGTGGGTGAGGTACATTGTGTACTGTCAGTGGTGTGCGGTGAGTTGGGTGCCTGATGGGGGTGTGGTACATTGTGTACTGGCAGTGGTGTGTGGTGTCCTGGGTGTCTGATGGGACTGTGGTACATTGTGTACTGTCAGTGGTGTGCGGTGTGCTGGGTGTCTGATGGGGGTGTGGTACATTGTGTACTGTCAGTGGTGTGCGGTGAGCTGTGTGCCTGATGGGGGCGTGGTACATTCTGTACTGTCAGTGGTGTGCGGTGTGCTGTGTTCCTCATGGGGGTGCGGTACATTGTGTACTGTCAGTGGTGTGCGGTGTGCTGGGTGCCTGATGGGGCTGTGGTACATTGTGTACTGTCAGTGGTGTGTGGTGTGCTGGGTGTCTGATTGGGGTGTGGTACATCGTGTACTGTCAGTGGTGTGTGGTGGGCTGGGTGCCTGATGGGGGTGTGGTACATTGTGTACTGTCAGTGGAGGGCGGTGACCTGGGTGTCTGATGGGGGTGTGGTACATTGTGTACTGTCAGTGGTGTGCGGTGTGCTGGGTGTCTGATGGGGGTGTGGTACATTGTGTACTGTCAGTGGTGTGCGGTGTGCTGGGTGTCTGATGGGGCTGTGGTACATTGTGCACTGTCAGTGGTGTGTGGTGTGCTGGGTGTCTGATGGTGGTGTGGTAGATTGTGTACTGTCAGTGGTGTGCCGTGTGCTGGGTGCCTGATGGGGGTGTGGTACATTGTGTACTGTCAGTGGTGTGTGGTGTGCTGGGTGCCTGATGGGGGTGTGGTACATTGTGTACTGTCAGTGGTTTGTGGTGTGCTGGGTGTCTGACGGGGGTGTGGTACATTGTGTACTGTCAGTGGTGTGCGGTGTCCTGGGTGTCTGATGGGACTGTGGTACATTGTGCACTGTCAGTGGTGTGTGGTGTGCTGGGTGTCTGATGGTGGTGTGGTAGATTGTGTACTGTCAGTGGTGTGTGGTGGGTTGGGTGTCTGATGGGGGTGTGGTACATTGTGTACTGTCAGTGGTTTGCAGTGAGCCGAGTGTCCAATGGGGGTGTGGTACATTGTGTACTGTCAGTGGTGTGCGGTGTGCTGGGTGTCTGATGGGGGTGTGGTACATTGTGTACTGTCAGTGGTGCGCGGTGTGCTGGGTGCCTGATGGGGCTGTGGTATGTTGTGTACTGTCATTGGTGTGCGGTGTGCTGGGTGTCTGATGGGGATGTGGTACATTGTGTACTGTCAGTGGTGTGTGGTGCGCTGGGTGTCTGATGGGGCTGTGGTACATTGTGTACTGTCAGTGGTGTGTGGTGTGCTGAGTGCCCGATGGGGCTGTGGTACATTGTGTACTGTCAGTGGTGTGCGGTGTGCTGGGTGTCTGATGGGGTGTGGTACATTGTGTACTGTCAGTGGTTTGCGGTGTGCTGGGTGTCTGATGGGGGTGTGGTACATTGTGTACTGTCAGTGTTGTGCGGTGTGCTGGGTGCCTGATGGGGGTGTGGTACATTGTGTACTGTCAGTGGTGTGCGGTGTGCTGGGTGTCTGATGGGGGTGTGGTACATTGTGTACTGTCAGTGGTGTGCGGTGTGCTGGGTGCCTGATGGGGGTGTGGTACATTGTGTACTGTCAGTGGTGTGCGGTGAGCTGGGTGTCTGATGGGACTGCGGTAAATTGTGTACTGTCAGTGGTGTGCGGTGTGCTGGGTGCCTGATGGGGGTGTCGTACATTGTGTACTGTCAGTGGTGTGCAGTGTGCTGGGTGTCTAATGGGGCTGTGGTACATTGTGTACTGTCAGTGGTGTGCAGTGTGCTGGGTGCCTGATGGGGGTGTGGTACATTGTGTACTGTCAGTGGTGTGCGGTGTGCTGGGTGTCTGATGGAGGTGTGGTACATTGTGTACTGTCCGTGGTGTGCGGTAAGCTGGGTGTCTGATGGGGGTGTGGTACATTGTGTACTGTCAGTGGTGTGCGGTGTGCTGGGTGCCTGATGGGGCTGTGGTACATTGTGTACTGTCAGTGCTGTGCGGTGTGCTGGGTGTCTCATGGGGGTGTGGTACATTGTGTACTCTCAGTGGTGTGCGGTGTGCTGTGTGTCTGGTGGGGGTGTGGTACATTGTGTACTGTCAGTGGTGTGCGGTGTGCTGGGTGTCTGATGGGGGTGTGGTACATTGTGTACTGTCAGTGATGTGCGGTGTGCTGGGTGTCTGATGGGGGTGTGGTACATTGTGTACTGTCAGTGGTGTGCGGTGTGCTGGGTGTCTGATGGGGGTGTGGGACATTGTGTACTGTCAGTGGTGTGCGGTGTGCTGGGTGTCTGATGGGGCTGTGGTACATTGTGTACTGTCAGTGGTGTGCGGTGAGCTGGGTGCCTGATGGGGGTGAGGTACATTGTGTACTGTCAGTGGTGTGCGGTGTGCTGGGTGCCTGATGGGGGTGTGGTACATTGTGTACTGTCAGTGGTGTGCGGTGAGCTGGGTGCCTGATGGGACTGTGGTACATTGTGTACTGTCAGTGGTGTGCGGTGTGCTGGGTGTCTGATGAGGGTGTGGTACATTGTGTACTGTCAGTGGTGTGCGGTGTGCTGTGTGTCTGATGGAGGTGTGGTACATTGTGTACTGTCAGTGGTGTGCGGTGATCTGGGTGTCTGATGGGGTGTGGTACATTGTGTACTGTCAGTGGTGTGCGGTGTGCTGGGTGTCTGATGGGGCTGTGGTACATTGTGCACTGTCAGTGGTGTGTGGTGTGCTGGGTGTCTGATGGTGGTGTGGTAGATTGTGTACTGTCAGTGGTGTGCCGTGTGCTGGGTGCCTGATGGGGGTGTGGTACATTGTGTACTGTCAGTGGTGTGTGGTGTGCTGGGTGCCTGATGGGGGTGTGGTACATTGTGTACTGTCAGTGGTTTGTGGTGTGCTGGGTGTCTGACGGGGGTGTGGTACATTGTGTACTGTCAGTGGTGTGCGGTGTCCTGGGTGTCTGATGGGACTGTGGTACATTGTGCACTGTCAGTGGTGTGTGGTGTGCTGGGTGTCTGATGGTGGTGTGGTAGATTGTGTACTGTCAGTGGTGTGTGGTGGGTTGGGTGTCTGATGGGGGTGTGGTACATTGTGTACTGTCAGTGGTTTGCAGTGAGCCGAGTGTCCAATGGGGGTGTGGTACATTGTCTACTGTCAGTGGTGTGCGGTGTGCTGGGTGTCTGATGGGGGTGTGGTACATTGTGTACTGTCAGTGGTGCGCGGTGTGCTGGGTGCCTGATGGGGCTGTGGTATGTTGTGTACTGTCATTGGTGTGCGGTGTGCTGGGTGTCTGATGGGGATGTGGTACATTGTGTACTGTCAGTGCTGTGTGGTGCTCTGGGTGTCTGATGGGGCTGTGGTACATTGTGTACTGTCAGTGGTGTGTGGTGTGCTGGGTGCCCGATGGGGCTGTGGTACATTGTGTACTGTCAGTGGTGTGCGGTGTGCTGGGTGTCTGATGGGGTGTGGTACATTGTGTACTGTCAGTGGTTTGCGGTGTGCTGGGTGTCTGATGGGGGTGTGGTACATTGTGTACTGTCAGTGTTGTGCGGTGTGCTGGGTGCCTGATGGGGGTGTGGTACATTGTGTACTGTCAGTGGTGTGCGGTGTGCTGGGTGTCTGATGGGGGTGTGGTACATTGTGTACTGTCAGTGGTGTGCGGTGTGCTGGGTGCCTGATGGGGGTGTGGTACATTGTGTACTGTCAGTGGTGTGCGGTGTGCTGGGTGTCTGATGGAGGTGTGGTACATTGTGTACTGTCCGTGGTGTGCGGTGAGCTGGGTGTCTGATGGGGGTGTGGTACATTGTGTACTTTCAGTGGTGTGCGGTGTGCTGGGTGCCTGATGGGGCTGTGGTACATTGTGTACTGTCAGTGCTGTGCGGTGTGCTGGGTGTCTCATGGGGGTGTGGTACATTGTGTACTCTCAGTGGTGTGCGGTGTGCTGGATGTCTGGTGGGGGTGTGGTACATTGTGTACTGTCAGTGGTGTGCGGTGTGCTGGGTGTCTGATGGGGGTGTGGTACATTGTGTACTGTCAGTGATGTGCGGTGTGCTGGGTGTCTGATGGGGGTGTGGTACATTGTGTACTGTCAGTGGTGTGCGGTGTGCTGGGTGTCTGATGGGGGTGTGGGACATTGTGTACTGTCAGTGGTGTGCGGTGTGCTGGGTGTCTGATGGGGCTGTGGTACATTGTGTACTGTCAGTGGTGTGCGGTGAGCTGGGTGCCTGATGGGGGTGAGGTACATTGTGTACTGTCAGTGGTGTGCGGTGTGCTGGGTGCCTGATGGGGGTGTGGTACATTGTGTACTGTCAGTGGTGTGCGGTGAGCTGGGTGCCTGATGGGACTGTGGTACATTGTGTACTGTCAGTGGTGAGCGGTGTGCTGGGTGCCTGATGGGGCTGTGGTACATTGTGTACTGCCAGTGGTGTGCGGTGTGCTGGGTGTCTGATGAGGGTGTGGTACATTGTGTACTGTCAGTGGTGTGCGGTGTGCTGTGTGTCTGATGGAGGTGTGGTACATTGTGTACTGTCAGTGGTGTGCGGTGATCTGGGTGTCTGATGGGGTGTGGTACATTGTGTACTGTCAGTGGTGTGCGGTGTGCTGGGTGTCTGATGGGGCTGTGGTACATTGTGCACTGTCAGTGGTGTGTGGTGTGCTGGGTGTCTGATGGTGGTGTGGTAGATTGTGTACTGTCAGTGGTGTGCCGTGTGCTGGGTGCCTGATGGGGGTGTGGTACATTGTGTACTGTCACTGGTGTGTGGTGTGCTGGGTGCCTGATGGGGGTGTGGTACATTGTGTACTGTCAGTGGTTTGTGGTGTGCTGGGTGTCTGACGGGGGTGTGGTACATTGTGTACTGTCAGTGGTGTGCGGTGTCCTGGGTGTCTGATGGGACTGTGGTACATTGTGCACTGTCAGTGGTGTGTGGTGTGCTGGGTGTCTGATGGTGGTGTGGTAGATTGTGTACTGTCAGTGGTGTGTGGTGGGTTGGGTGTCTGATGGGGGTGTGGTACATTGTGTACTGTCAGTGGTTTGCAGTGAGCCGAGTGTCCAATGGGGGTGTGGTACATTGTGTACTGTCAGTGGTGTGCGGTGTGCTGGGTGTCTGATGGGGGTGTGGTACATTGTGTACTGTCAGTGGTGCGCGGTGTGCTGGGTGCCTGAGGGGGCTGTGGTATATTGTGTACTGTCATTGGTGTGCGGTGTGCTGGGTGTCTGATGGGGATGTGGTACATTGTGTACTGTCAGTGGTGTGTGGTGCGCTGGGTGTCTGATGGGGCTGTGGTACATTGTGTACTGTCAGTGGTGTGTGGTGTGCTGGGTGCCCGATGGGGCTGGGTACATTGTGTACTGTCAGTGGTGTGCGGTGTGCTGGGTGTCTGATGGGGTGTGGTACATTGTGTACTGCCAGTGGTTTGCGGTGTGCTGGGTGTCTGATGGGGGTGTGGTACATTGTGTACTGTCAGTGTTGTGCGGTGTGCTGGGTGACTGATGGGGGTGTGGTACATTGTGTACTGTCAGTGGTGTGCGGTGTGCTGGGTGTCTGATGGGGGTGTGGTACATTGTGTGCTGTCAGTGGTGTGCGGTGTGCTGGCTGCCTGATGGGGGTGTGGTACATTGTGTACTGTCAGTGGTGTGCGGTGAGCTGGGTGTCTGATGGGACTGCGGTAAATTGTGTACTGTCAGTGGTGTGCGGTGTGCTGGGTGCCTGATGGGGGAGTCGTACATTGTGTACTGTCAGTGGTGTGCAGTGTGCTGGGTGTCTAATGGGGCTGTGGTACATTGTGTACTGTCAGTGGTGTGCAGTGTGCTGGGTGCCTGATGGGGGTGTGGTACATTTTGTACTGTCAGTGGTGTGCGGTCAGCTGGGTGTCTGATGGGGGTGTGGTACATTGTGTACTGTCAGTGGTGTGCGGTGAGCTGGGTGTCTGATGGGGGTGTGGTACATTGTGTACTGTCAGTGGTGTGCGGTGTGCTGGGTGCCTGATGGGGCTGTGGTACATTGTGTACTGTCAGTGCTGTGCGGTGTGCTGGGTGTCTCATGGGGGTGTGGTACATTGTGTACTGTCAGTGGTGTGCGGTGTGCTGGGTGTCTGATGGGGGTGTGGTACATTGTGTACTGTCAGTGGTGTGCGGTGTGCTGGGTGCCTGATGGGGGTGTGGTACATTGTCTACTGTCAGTGGTGTGCGGTGAGCTGGGTGTCTGATGGGACTGCGGTAAATTGTGTACTGTCAGTGGTGTGCGGTGTGCTGGGTGCCTGATGAGGGTGTGGTACATTGTGTACTGTCAGTGGTGTGCAGTGTGCTGGGTGTCTAATGGGGCTGTGGTACATTGTGTACTGTCAGTGGTGTGCAGTGTGCTGGGTGCCTGATGGGGGTGTGGTACATTGTGTACTGTCAGTGGTGTGCGGTGTGCTGGGTGTCTGATGGGGGTGTGGTACATTGTGTACTGTCAGTGGTGTGCGGTGAGCTGGGTGTCTGATGGGGGTGTGGTACATTGTGTACTGTCAGTGGTGTGCGGTGTGCTGGGTGTCTGATGGGGCTGTGGTACATTGTGTACTGTCAGTGCTGTGCGGTGTGCTGGGTGTCTCATGGGGGTGTGGTACATTGTGTACTGTCAGTGGTGTGCGGTGTGCTGGGTGTCTGATGGGGGTGTGGTACATTGTGTACTGTCAGTGGTGTGCGGTGTGCTGGTTGTCTGATGGGGGTGTGGTACATTGTGTACTGTCAGTGATGTGCGGTGTTCTGGGTGTCTGATGGGGGTGTGGTACATTGTGTACTGTCAGTGGTGTGCGGTGTGCTGGGTGTCTGATGGGGGTGTGGGACATTGTGTACTGTCAGTGGTGTGCGGTGTGCTGGGTGTCTGATGGGGCTGTGGTACATTGTGTACTGTCAGTGGTGTGCGGTGAGCTGGGTGCCTGATGGGGGTGAGGTACATTGTGTACTGTCAGTGGTGTGCGGTGTGCTGGGTGCCTGATGGGGGTGTGGTACATTGTGTACTGTCAGTGGTGTGCGGTGAGCTGGGTGCCTGATGGGGCTGTGGTACATTGTGTACTGTCAGTGGTGTGCGGTGTGCTGGGTGCCTGATGGGGCTGTGGTACATTGTGTACTGCCAGTGGTGTGCGGTGTGCTGGGTGTCTGATGAGGGTGTGGTACATTGTGTACTGTCAGTGGTGTGCGGTGTGCTGGGTGTCTGATGGAGGTGTGGTACATTGTGTACTGTCAGTGGTGTGCGGTGATCTGGGTGTCTGATGGGGTGTGGTACATTGTGTACTGTCAGTGGTGTGCGGTGTGCTGGGTGTCTGATGGGGCTGTGGTACATTGTGTACTGTCAGTGGTGTGCGGTGTGCTGGGTGCCTGATGGGGCTGTGGTACATTGTGTACTGTCAGTGGTGTGTGGTGTGCTGGGTGCCTGATGGGGTTGTGGTACATTGTGTACTGTCAGTGGTGTGCGGTGTGCTGGGTGTCTGATGGAGGTGTGGTACATTGTGTACTGTCAGTGGTGTGAGGTGATCTGGGTGTCTGATGGGGTGTGGTACATTGTGTACTGTCAGTGGTGTGCGGTGTGCTGGGTGTCTGATGGGGGTGTGGTACATTGTGTACTGTCTGTGGTGTGTGGTGTGCTGGGTGTCTGATGGGGGTGTGGTACATTGTGTACTGTCAGTGGTGTGTGGTGTGCTGAGTGTCTGATGGGGTGTGGTGCATTGTGTACTGTCAGTGGTGTGCGGTGTGCTGGGTGTCTGATGGGGCTGTGGTACATTGTGTACTGTCAGTGGTGTGCGGTGTGCTGGGTGCCTGATGGGGCTGTGGTACATTGTGTACTGTCAGTGGTGTGTGGTGTGCTGGGTGCCTGATGGGGTTGTGGTACATTGTGTACTGTCAGTGGTGTGTGGTGTGCTGGGTGTCTGATGGAGGTGTGGTACATTGTGTACTGTCAGTGGTGTGAGGTGATCTGGGTGTCTGATGGGGTGTGGTACATTGTGTACTGTCAGTGGTGAGCGGTGTGCTGGGTGTCTGATGGAGGTGTGGTACATTGTGTACTGTCTGTGGTGTGTGGTGTGCTGGGTGTCTGATGGGGGTGTGGTACATTGTGTACTGTCAGTGGTGTGCGGTGTGCTGGGTGTCTGATGGGGGTGTGGTGCATTGTGTACTGTCAGTGGTGTGCGGTGTGCTGGGTGTCTGATGGGGCTGTGGTACATTGTGTACTGTCAGTGGTGTGCTGTGTGCTGGGTGTCTGATGGGGGTGTGGTACATTGTGTACTGTCAGTAGTGTGCTGTGTGCTGGGTGTTTGATTGGGGTTTGGTACATTTTGTACTGTCAGTGGTGTGCGGTGTGCTGGGTGTCTTATGGGGGTGAGGTACATTGTGTACTGTCAGTGGTGGGCGGTGTGCTGGGTGTCTGATGGGGGCGCGGTACATTGTGTACTGTCTGTGGTGTGTGGTGTGCTGGGTGTCTGATGGGGGTGTGGTACATTGTGTACTGTCAGTGGTGTGTGGTGTGCTGGGTGTCTGATGGGGGTGCGGTACATTGCGTACTGTCGGTGGTGTGCAGTGTGCTGGGTGCCTGATGGGGGTGCGGTACATTGTGTACTGTCAGTGGTGTGTGGTGTGCTGGGTGTCTGATGGTGGTGTGGTACATTGTGTACTGTCAGTGGTGTGCGGTGCGCTGGGTGTCTGATGGGGGTGTGGTACATTGTGTACTGTCAGTGGTGTGCGGTGAGCTGGGTGCCTGATGGGGGTGTGGTACATTGTGTATTGTCAGTGGTGTGCGGTGTGCTGGGTGTCTGATGGGGCTGTGGTACATTGTGCACTGTCAGTGGTGTGCGGTGTGCTGGGTGCCTGATAGTGGTGTGGTAGATTGTGTACTGTCAGTGGTGTGTGGTGAGCTGGGTGTCTGAAGGGGGTGTGGTAAATTGAGTACTGTCAGTGGTGCGCGGTGTGCTGGGTGCCTGATGGTGCTGTGGTATATTGTGTACTGTCAGTGGTGTGCGGTGTGCTGGGTGTCTAATGGGGCTGTGGTACATTGTGTACTGTCAGTGGTGTGCAGTGTGCTGGGTGCCTGATGGGGGTGTGGTACATTGTGTACTGTCAGTGGTGTGCGGTGTGCTGGGTGTCTGATGGGGGTGTGGTACATTGTGTACTGTCAGTGGTGTGCGGTGAGCTGGGTGTCTGATGGGGGTGTGGTACATTGTGTACTGTCAGTGGTGTGCGGTGTGCTGGGTGTCTGATGGGGCTGTGGTACATTGTGTACTGTAAGTGCTGTGCGGTGTGCTGGGGGTCTCATGGGGGTGTGGTACATTGTGTACTGTCAGTGGTGTGCGGTGTGCTGGGTGTCTGATGGGGGTGTGGTACATTGTGTACTGTCAGTGGTGTGCGGTGTGCTGGGTGTCTGATGGGGGTGTGGTACATTGTGTACTGTCAGTGATGTGCGGTGTGCTGGGTGTCTGATGGGGGTGTGGTACATTGTGTACTGTCAGTGGTGTGCGGTGTGCTGGGTGTCTGATGGGGGTGTGGGACATTGTGTACTGTCAGTGGTGTGCGGTGTGCTGGGTGTCTGATGGGGTTGTGGTACATTGTGTACTGGCAGTGGTGTGCGGTGAGCTGGGTGCCTGATGGGGGTGAGGTACATTGTGTACTGTCAGTGGTGTGCGGTGTGCTGGGTGCCTGATGGGGGTGTGGTACATTGTGTACTGTCAGTGGTGTGCGGTGAGCTGGGTGCCTGATGGGGCTGTGGTACATTGTGTACTGTCAGTGGTGTGCGGTGTGCTGGGTGCCTGATGGGGCTGTGGTACATTGTGTACTGCCAGTGGTGTGCGGTGTGCTGGGTGTCTGATGAAGGTGTGGTACATTGTGTACTGTCAGTGGTGTGCGGTGTGCTGGGTGTCTGATGGAGGTGTGGTACATTGTGTACTGTCAGTGGTGTGCGGTGATCTGCGTGTCTGATGGGGTGTGGTACATTGTGTACTGTCAGTGGTGTGCGGTGTGCTGGGTGTCTGATGGGGCGGTGGTACATTGTGTACCGTCAGTGGTGTGCGGTGTGCTGGGTGCCTGATGGGGCTGTGGTACATTGTGTACTGTCAGTGGTGTGTGGTGTGCTGGGTGCCTGATGGGGTTGTGGTACATTGTGTACTGTCAGTGGTGTGAGGTGATCTGGGTGTCTGATGGGGTGTGGTACATTGTGTACTGTCAGTGGTGTGCGGTGTGCTGGATGTCTGATGGGGGCGTGGTACATTGTGTACTCTCTGTGGTGTGTGGTGTGCTGGGTGTCTGATGGGGGTGTGGTACATTGTGTACTGTCAGTGGTGTGTGGTGTGCTGGGTGTCTGATGGGGTGTGGTGCATTGTGTACTGTCAGTGGTGTGCGGTGTGCTGGGTGTCTGATGGGGCTGTGGTACATTGTGTACTGTCAGTGGTGTGCGGTGTGCTGGGTGCCTGAAGGGGCTGTGGTACATTGTGTACTGTCAGTGGTGTGTGGTGTGCTGGGTGCCTGATGGGGTTGTGGTACATTGTGTACTGTCAGTGGTGTGTGGTGTGCTGGGTGTCTGATGGAGGTGTGGTACATTGTGTACTGTCAGTGGTGTGAGGTGATCTGGGTGTCTGATGGGGTGTGGTACATTGTGTACTGTCAGTGGTGTGTGGTGTGCTGGGTGTCTGATGGGGGTGTGGTACATTGTGTACTGTCAGTGGTGTGTGGTGTGCTGGGTGTCTGATGGGGGTGTGGTACATTGTGCAATGTCTGTGGTGTGTGGTGTGCTGGGTGTCTGATGGGGGTGTGGTACATTGTGCAATGTCTGTGGTGTGTGGTGTGCTGGGTGTCTGATGCGGGTGTGGTACATTGTGTACTGTCAGTGGTGTGTGGTGTGCTGGGTGTCTGATGGGGGTGTGGTGCATTGTGTACTGTCAGTGGTGTGCGGTGTGCTGGGTGTCTGATGGGGCTGTGGTACATTGTGTACTGTCAGTGGTGTGCTGTGTGCTGGGTGTCTGATGGGGGTGTGGTACATTGTGTACTGTCAGTAGTGTGCTGTGTGCTGGGTGTTTGATGGGGGTGTGGTACATTTTGTACTGTCAGTGGTGTGCGGTGTGCTGGGTGTCTTATGGGGGTGAGGTACATTGTGTACTGTCAGTGGTGGGCGGTGTACTGGGTGTCTGATGGGGGCGCAGAACATTGTGTACTGTCTGTGGTGTGTGGTGTGCTGGGTGTCTGATGGGGGTGTGGTACATTGTGTACTGTCAGTGGTGTGTGGTGTGCTGGGTGTCTGATTGGGGTGCGGTACATTGCGTACTGTCAGTGGTGTGCAGTGTGCTGGGTGCCTGATGTTGGTGCGGTACATTGTGTACTGTCAGTGGTGTGTGGTGTGCTGGGTGTCTGATGGTGGTGTGGTACATTGTGTACTGTCAGTGGTGTGCGGTGCGCTGGGTGTCTGATGGGGGTGTGGTACATTGTGTACTGTCAGTGGTGTGCGGTGAGCTGGGTCCCTGATGGGGGTGTGGTACATTGTGTATTGTCAGTGGTGTGCGGTGTGCTGGGTGTCTGATGGGGCTGTGGTACATTGTGCACTGTCAGTGGTGTGCGGTGTGCTGGGTGCCTGATAGTGGTGTGGTAGATTGTGTACTGTCAGTAGTGTGTGGTGAGCTGGGTGTCTGATGGGGGTGTGGTAAATTGAGTACTGCCAGTGGTGCGCGGTGTGCTGGGTGCCTGATGGTGCTGTGGTATATTGTGTACTGTCAGTGGTGTGCGTTGTGCTGTGTTCCTCATGGGTGTGCGGTACATTGTGTACTGTCAGTGGTGTGCGGTGTGCTGGGTGCCTGATGGGGCTGTGGTACATTGTGTACTGTCAGTGGTGTGTGGTGTGCTGGGTGTATGATGGGGGTGTGGTACATTGTGTACTGTCAGTGATGTGCGGTGTGCTGGGTGCCTGATGGGGGTGTGGTACATTGTGTACTGTCAGTGGTGGGCGGTGACCTGGGTGTCTGATGGGGGTGTGGTACATTGTGTACTGTCAGTGGTGTGTGGTGTGCTGGGTGTCTGATGGGGCTGTGGTACATTGTGCACTGTCAGTGGTGTGTGGTGTGCTGGGTGTCTGATGGTGGTGTGGTACATTGTGTACTGTCAGTGGTTTGTGGTGTGCTGGGTGTCTGACGGGGGTGTGGTACATTGTGTACTGTCAGTGGTGTGCGGTGTCCTGGGTGTCTGATGGGACTGTGGTACATTGTGCACTGTCAGTGGTGTGTGGTGTGCTGGGTGTCTGATGGTGGTGTGGTAGATTGTGTACTGTCAGTGGTGTGTGGTGGGTTGGGTGTCTGATGGGGGTGTCGTACATTGTGTACTGTCAGTGGTTTGCAGTGAGCCGAGTGTCCAATGGGGGTGTGGTACATTGTGTACTGTCAGTGGTGTGCGGTGTGCTGGGTGTCTGATCGGGGTGTGGTACATTGTGTACTGTCAGTGGTTTGCAGTGAGCCGAGTGTCCAATGGGGGTGTGGTACATTGTGTACTGTCAGTGGTGTGCGGTGTGCTGGGTGTCTGATGGGGGTGTGGTACATTGTGTACTGTCAGTGGTGCGCGGTGTGCTGGGTGCCAGATGGGCCTGTGGTATATTGTGTACTGTCATTGGTGTGCGGTGTGCTGGGTGTCTGATGGGGATGTGGTACATTGTGTACTGTCAGTGGTGTGGGGTGCGCTGGGTGTCTGATGGGGATGTGGTACATTGTGTACTGTCAGTGGTTTGTGGTGTGCTGGGAGCCTGTTGGGGGTGTGGTACATTGTGTACTGTCAGTGGTGGGCGGTGACCTGGGTGTCTGATGGGGGTGTGGTACATTGTGTACTGTCAGTGGTCTGTGGTGTGCTGGTTGTCTGATGGGGCTGTGGTACATTGTGCACTGTCAGTGGTGTGTGGTGTGCTGGGTGTCTGATGGTGGTGTGGTAGATTGTGTACTGTCTGTGGTTTGCAGTGAGCCGAGTGTCCAATGGGGGTGTGGTACATTGTGTACTGTCAGTGGTGTGCGGTGTGCTGGGTGCCTGATGGGGGTGTGGTACATTGTGTACTGTCAGTGGTGTGTGGTGTGCTGGGTGCCTGATGGGGGTGTGGTACATTGTGTACTGTCAGTGGTTTGTGGTGTGCTGGGTGTCTGACGGGGGTGTGGTACATTGTGTACTGTCAGTGGTGTGCGGTGTCCTGGGTGTCTGATGGGACTGTGGTACATTGTGCACTGTCAGTGGTGTGTGGTGTGCTGGGTGTCTGATGGTGGTGTGGTAGATTGTGTACTGTCAGTGGTGTGTGGTGGGTTGGGTGTCTGATGGGGGAGTCGTACATTGTGTACTGTCAGTGGTTTGCAGTGAGCCGAGTGTCCAATAGGGGTGTGGTACATTGTGTACTGTCAGTGGTGTGCGGTGTGCTGGGTGTCTGATCGGGGTGTGGTACATTGTGTACTGTCAGTGGTTTGCAGTGAGCCGAGTGTCCAATGGGGGTGTGGTACATTGTGTACTGTCAGTGGTGTGCGGTGTGCTGGGTGTCTGATGGGGGTGTGGTACATTGTGTACTGTCAGTGGTGCGCGGTGTGCTGGGTGCCAGATGGGCCTGTGGTATATTGTGTACTGTCATTGGTGTGCGGTGTGCTGGGTGTCTGATGGGGATGTGGTACATTGTGTACTGTCAGTGGTGTGGGGTGCGCTGGGTGTCTGATGGGGCTGTGGTACATTGTGTACTGTCAGTGGTGTGCGCTGCGATGGGTGTCTGAAGGGGATGTGGTACATTGTGTACTGCCAGTGGTGTGTGGTGTGCTGGGTGCCTGATGGGGCTGTGGTACATTGTGTACTGTCAGTGGTGTGCGGTGTGCTGTGTCCCTGACGGGGGTGTGGTACATTGTGTACTGTCAGTGGTGTGCGGTGTGCTGGGTGTCTGATGGGGTTGTGGTACATTGTGTACTGTCAGTGGTGTGCGGTGTGCTGGGTGTCTGATGGGGGTGTGGTACATTGTGTACTGTCAGTGGTGTGCGGTGAGCTGGGTGTCTCATGGGGGTGTGGTAGATTGTGTACTGTCAGTGGTGTGTGGTGGGCTGGGTGTCTAATGTGGGTGAGGTACATTGTGTACTGTCAGTGGTGTGCGGTGTGCTGGGTACCTGATGGGGCTGTGGTACATTGTGTACTGTCAGTGGTGTGTGGTGTCCTGCGTGTCTGATGGGACTGTGCTACATTATGTACTGTCAGTGGTGTGCGGTGTGCTGGGTGTCTGATGGGGGTGTGGTACATTGTGTACTGTCAGTGGTGTGCGGTGAGCTGTGTGCCTGATGGGGGTGTGGTACTTTGTGTACTGTCAGTGGTGTGCGGTGTGCTGTGTTCCTCATGGGGGTGCGGTACATTGTGTACTGTCAGTGGTGTGCGGTGTGCTGGGTGCCTGATGGGGCTGTGGTACATTGTGTACTGTCAGTGGTGTGTGGTGTGCTGGGTGTCTGATGGGGGTGTGGTACATTGTGTACTGTCAGTGGTGTGCGGTGTGCTGGGTGCCTGATGGGGGTGTGGTACATTGTGTACTGTCAGTGGTGGGCGGTGTGCTGGGTGTCTGATGGGGCTGTGGTACATTGTGCACTGTTAGTGGTGTGTGGTGTGCTGGGTGTCTGATGGTGGTGTGGTAGATTGTGTACTGTCTGTGGTTTGCAGTGAGCCGAGTGTCCAATGGGGGTGTGGTACATTGTGTACTGTCAGTGGTGTGCGGTGTGCTGGGTGCCTGATGGGGGTGTGGTACATTGTGTACTGTCAGTGGTGTGTGGTGTGCTGGGTGCCTGATGGGGGTGTGGTACATTGTATACTGTCAGTGGTTTGTGGTGTGCTGGGTGTCTGACGGGGGTGTGGTACATTATGTACTGTCAGTGGTGTGCGGTGTCCTGGGTGCCTGATGGGGCTGTGGTACATTGTGCACTGTCAGTAGTGTGCGGTGTGCTGGGAGTCTGATGGGGGTGTGGTACATTGTGTACTGTCAGTGGTGCGCGGTGTGCTGGGTGCCTGATGGGGGTGTGGTACATTGTGCACTGTCAGTAGTGTGCGGTGTGCTGGGAGTCTGATGGGGGTGTGGTACATTGTGTACTGTCAGTGGTGTGCAGTGTGCTGGGTGTCTGATGGGACTGTGGTACATTGTGTACTGTCAGTGGTGTTCGGTGTGCTAGGTGCCTGATGGGGGTGTGGTACATTGTGTGCTGTCAGTGGTGTGCAGTGTGCTGCGTGTCTGATGGGACTGTGGTACATTGTGTACTGTCAGTGGTGTTCGGTGTGCTGGGTGCCTGATGGGGGTGTGGCATATTGTGTACTGTCAGTGGTGTGCGGTGTGCTGGGTGTCTGATGGGGGTGTGGTACATTGTGTACTGTCAGTGGTGTGCGGTGTGCTGGGTGCCTGTTGGGGATGTGGTACATTGTGTACTGTCAGTGGTGTGCGGTGTGCCGTGTGTCTGATGGGGCTGTGGTACATTGTGTACTGCCAGTGGTGTGCGGTGTGCTGGGTGTCTGATGGGGGTGTGGTACATTGTGTACTGTCAGTGGTGTGTGGTGTGCTGGGTGTCTGATGGGGCTGTGGTACGTTGTGTACTGTCAGTGGTGTGCGGTGTGCTGGGTGTCCGATGAGGGTGAGGTACATTGTGTACTGTCAGTGGTGTGCGGTGAGCTGGGTGCCTGATGGGGGTGTGGTACATTGTGTACTGTCAGTGTTGTGCGGTGTGCTGGGTGTCTGATGGGGCTGTGGTACATTGTGTACTGTCAGTGGTGTGTGGTGTGCTGGGTGTCTGATGGGGGTGTGGTACATTGCGTAATGTCAGTGGTGTGCGGTGTGCTGGGTGTCTGATGGGGCTGTGGTACATTGTGTACTGTCAGTGGTGTGTGGTGTGCTGGGTGTCTGATGGGGGTGTGGTACATTGCGTACTGTCAGTGGTGTGTGGTGTGCTGGGTGTCTGATGGGGTTGTGGTACATTGTGTATTGTCAGTGGTGTGCGGTGTGCTGGGTGTCTGAAGGGGGTGTGGTACATTGTGTACTGTCAGTGGTGTGCGGTGTGCTGGGTGTCTGATGGGGCTGTGGTACATTGTGTACTGTCAGTGGTGTGCGGTGTGCTGGGTGTCTGATGGGGCTGTGGTACATTGTGTACTGTCAGTGGTGTGTGGTGTGCTGGGTGTCTGATGGGGGTGTGGTACATTGTGTATTGTCAGTGGTGTGCGGTGTGCTGGGTGTCTGATGGGGGTGTGGTACATTGTGTACTGTCAGTGGTGTGAGTGTGCTGGGTGTCTGATGGGGGTGTGGTACATTGTGTACTGTCAGTGGAGTGCGGTGTGCTGGATGTCTGTTGGGGCTGTGGTACATTGTGTACTGTCAGTGGTGTGCGGTGTGCTGGGTGTCTGATGGGGGTGTGGCACATTGTGTACTGTCAGTGGTGTGAGGTGTGCTGGGTGTCTGATGGGGGTGTGGTACGTTGTGTACTGTCAGTGGTGTGTGGTGTTCTGGGTGTCTGATGGGGGTGTGGTACATTGTGTACTGTCAGTGGTGTGAGGTGTGCTGGGTGTCTGATGGGGGTGTGGTACATTGTGTACTGTCAGTGGTGTGAGGTGTGCTGGGTTTCTGATGGGGGTGTGGTAAATTGTGTACTGTCAGTGGTGTGTGTTGAGCTGGGTACCTGATGGGGGTGCGGTGCATTGTGTACTGTCAGTGGTGTGCGGTGTGCTGGGTGCCTGATGGGGGTGTGGTACATTGCGTACTGTCAGTGGTGTGCGGTGTGCTGGGTGTCTGATGGGGGTGTGGTACATTGTGTACTGTCAGTGGTGTGCGGTGTGCTGGGTGCCTGATGGGCGTTTGGTACATTGTGTACTGTCAGTGGTGTGCGGTGTGCTGGGTGCCTGATGGGGGTGTGGTACATTGTGTACTGTCAGTGGTGTGCGGTGAGCTGGGTGTCTGATGGGGCTGTGGTACATTGTGTACTGTCAGTGGTGTGCGATGTGCTGGGTGCCTGATTGGGGTGTGGTACATTGTGTACTGTCAGTGGTGTGCGGTGAGCTGGGTGTCTGATGGAGCTGTGGTACATTGTGTACTGTCAGTGGTGTGCGGTGTGCTGGGTGCCTGATGGGGGTGTGGTACATTGTGTGCTGTCAGTGGTGTGCGGTGAGCTGGGTGTCTGATGGGGCTGTGGTACATTGTGTACTGTCAGTGGTGTGCGGTGTGCTGGGTGTCTGATGGGGCTGTGGTACATTGTGCACTGTCAGTGGTGTGCGGTGTGCTGGGAGTCTGATGGGGGTGTGGTACATTGTGTACTGCCAGTGGTGTCCGGTGTGCTGGGTGTCTGATGGGGGTGTGGTACATTGTGTACTGTCAGTGGTGTGCGGTGTGCTGGGTGTCTGATGGGGGTGTGGTACATTGTGTACTGTCAGTGGTGTGAGGTGTGCTGGGTGTCTGATGGGGGTGTGGTACATTGTGTACTGTCAGTGGTGTGCGGTGTGCTGGGTGTCTGATGGGGGTGTGGTACATTGTGTACTGTCAGTGGTGTGTGGTGTTCTGGGTGTCTGATGGGGGTGTGGTACATTGTGTACTGTCAGTGGTGTGCGGTGAGCTGGGTGTCTGATGGGGCTGTGGTACATTGTGTACTGTCAGTGGTGTGTGGTGTGCTGGGTGCCTGATGGGAGTGTGGTACATTGCGTACTGTCAGTGGTGCGCGGTGTGCTGGGTGTCTGATGGGGGTGTGGTACATTGTGTACTGTCAGAGGTGTGCTGGGTGCCTGATGGGGGTTTGGTACATTGTGTACTGTCAGTGGTGTGCGGTGTGCTGGGTGCCTGATGGGGGTGTGGTACATTGTGTACTGTCAGTGGTGTGCGGTGTGCTGGGTGCCTGATGGGGGTGTGGTACATTGTGCACTGTCAGTGGTGTGAGGTGAGCTGGGTGTCTGATGGGGCTGTGGTACATTGTGTACTGTCAGTGGTGTGCGGTGAGCTGGGTGTCTGATGGGGCTGTGGTACATTGTGTACTGTCAGTGGTGTGCGGTGAGCTGGGTGTCTGATGGGGCTGTGGTACATTGTGTACTGTCAGTGGTGTGCGGTGTGCTGGGTGCCTGATGGGGGTGTGGTACATTGTGTGCTGTCAGTGGTGTGCGGTGAGCTGGGTGTCTGATGGGGCTGTGGTACATTGTGTACTGTCAGTGGTGTGCGGTGTGCTGGGTGTCTGATGGGGCTGTGGTACATTGTGCACTGTCAGTGGTGTGCGGTGTGCTGGGAGTCTGATGGGGGTGTGGTACATTGTGTACTCTCAGTGGTGTGCTGGGTGCCTGATGGGGCTGTGGTACATTGTATACTGTCAGTGGTGTGTGGTGTGCTGGGTGACTGATGGGGGTGTGGTACATTGTGTACTGTCAGTGGTGTGCGGTGTGCTGGGTACCTGATGGGGGTGTGGTACATTGTGCACGGTCAGTGGTGTGCGGTGTGCTGGGAGTCCGATGGGGGTGTGGTACATTGTGTACTGTCAGTGGTGTGTGGTGCGCTGGGTGCCTGATGGGGCTGTGGTACATTGTGCACTGTCAGTAGTCTGTGGTGTGCTGGGAGTCTGATGGGGGTGTGGTACATTGTGTACTGTCAGTGGTGTGCGGTGTGCTGGGTGTCTGATGGGGGTGTGGTACATTGTGTACTGACAGTGGTGTGCGGTGTGCTGGGTGTCTGATGAGGGTGTGGTACATTGTGTACTGTCAGTGGTGTGCGGTGTGCTGGGTGTCTGATGGGGCTGTGGTACATTGTGTACTGTCAGTGGTGTGCAGTGTGCTGGGTGTCTGATGGGGGTGTGGTACATTGTGTACTGTCAGTGGTGTGCGGTGTGCTGGGTGCCTGATGCGGCTGTGGTACATTGTGTACTGCCAAGGTGTGCGGTGTGCTGGGTGTCTGATGAGGGTGTGGTACTTTGTGTACTGTCAGTGGTGTGCGGTGTGATGGGTGACTGATGGGGGTGTGGTACATTGTGTACTGTCAGTGGTGTGCGGTGTGCTGGGTGACTGATGGGGGTGTGGTACATTGTGTACTGTCAGTGGTGTGCGGTGTGCAGGGTGCCTGCTGGGGGTGTGGTACATTGTGTACTGTCAGTGGTGTGTGGTGTGCTTGGTGTCCGATGGGGGTGTGGTACATTGTGTACTGTCAGTGGTGTGCGGTGTGTTGGGTGTCTGATGGGGGTGTGGTACATTGTGTACTGACAGTGGTGTGTGGTGCGCTGTTTGTCTGATGGGGCTGCGGTACATTGTGTACTGTCAGTGGTGTGTGGTGTGCTGGGTGTCTGATGGGGGTGTGGTACATTGTGTACTGTCAGTGGTGTGCGGTCTGCTGGGTGTCTGATGGGGCTCTGGTACATTGTGTACTGTCAGTGGTGTGTGGTGCCCTGGGTGTCTTATGGGGCTGTGGTACATTGTGTACTGTCAGTGGTGTGCGATGTGCTGGGTGTCTGATGGGGCTGTGGTACATTGTGTACTGTCAGTGGTGTGTGGTGTGCTGGGTGTCTGATGGGGCTCTGGTACATTGTGTACTGTCAGTGGTGTGCGGTGTGCTGGGTGTCTGATGGGGGTGTGGTACATTGTGTACTGTCAGTGGTGTGCGGTGTGCTGGGTGACTGATGGGGGTGTGGTACATTGTGTACTGTCAGTGGTGTGCGGTGTGCTGGGTGTTTGATGGGGGTGTGGTACATTGTGTACTGTCAGTGGTGTGCGGTGTGCTGGGTGTCTGATGAGGGTGTGGTACATTGTGTACAGTCAGTGGTGACGGTGTGCTGGGTGCCTGATGAGGGTTGGTACATTGTGTACTGTCAGTGGTGTGCGGTGTGCTGTGTGCCTCATGGGGGTGTGGTACATAGTGTACTGTCAGTGGTGTGCGGTGTGCTGGGTGCCTCATGGGGGTGTGGTACATTGTGTACTGTCAGTGGTGTGCGGTGTGCTGTGTGTCTGATGGGGCTGTGGTCCATTGTGTACTGTCAGTGGTGTGCGGTATGCAGGGTGTCTGATGGGGGTGTGGTACATTGTGTACTGTCAGTGGTGTGCGGTGTTCTGGGTGTCTGATGGGGGTGTGGTACATTGGGTACTGTCAGTGGTGTGCGGTGTGCTGGGTGTCTGATGGGGCTGTGGTACATTGTGTACTGTCAGTGGTGTGCGGTGAGCTGGGTGTCTGATAGGACTGTGGTACATTGTGTACTGTCAGTGGTGTGTGGTGTGCTGGGTGTCTGATGGGGGTGTGGTACATTATGTACTGTCAGTGGTGTGCGGTGTGCTGGGTGTCTGATGGGGCTGTGGTACATTGTGTACTGTCAGTGGTGTGCGGTGTGCTAGGTGCCTGATGGGGCTGTGGTATATTGTGTACTGTCAGTGGTGTGCGGTGTGCTCGGTGTCTGATGGGGCTTTGGTACATTGTGTACTGTCAGTGGTGTACGGTGTGCTGGGTGTCTGATGTGGCTGTGGTACATTGTGTACTGTCAGTGGTGTGCGGTGAGCTGGGTGCCTGATGGGGATGTGGTACATTGTGTACTGTCAGTGGTGTGTGGTGTGCTGGGTGCCTTATGGGGGTGTGGTACATTGTGTACTGTCAGTGGTGTGCGGTGTGCTGCGTGTCTGATGGGGATGTGGTACATTGTGTACTGTCAGTGGTGTGCGGTGTGCTGGGTGCCTGATGGGGCTGTGGTACATTGTGTACTGTCACTGGTGTGTGGTGTGCTGTGTGTCTGATGGGGCTGTGGTACATTGTGTACTGTCAGTGGTGTGCGGTCTTCTGTGTGCCTAATGGGGGTGTGGTACATTATGTACAGTCAGTGGTGACGGTGTGCTGGGTGCCTGATGAGGGTGTGGTACATTGTGTACTGTCAGTGGTGTGCGGTGTGCTGGGTGCCTGATGGGGGTGTGGTACATTGTGTACTGTCAGTGGTGTGCGGTGTGTTGGGTGTCTGATGAGGGTATGGTACATTGTGTACTGTCAGTGGTGTGCGGTGTGCTGGGTGTCTGATGGGGGTGTGGTACATTGTGTACTGTCAGTGGTGTGCGGTGTGCTGGGTGCCTGATGGGGGTGTGTTACCTTGTGTACTGTCAGTGGTGTGTGGTGTGCTGGGTGTCTGATGGGGCTGTGGTACATTGTGTTCTGTCAGTGGTGTGCGGTGTGCTGGGTGTCTGATGGGGGTGTGGTACATTGTGTACTGTCAGTGGTGTGCGGTGTGCTGGGTGCCTGATGGGGGTGTGTTACCTTGTGTACTGTCAGTGGTGTGTGGTGTGCAGGTTGTCTGATGGGGCTGTGGTACATTGTGTACTGTCAGTGGTGTGCGGTGTGCTGGGTGTCTGATGGGGCTGTGGTACATTGTGTACAGTCAGTAGTGTGCGGTGTGCTGGGTGTCTGATGGGGCTGTGGTACATTGTGTACTGTCAGTGGTGTGCGGTGTGCTGGGTGTCTGATGGTGCTGTGGTACATTGTGTACTGTCAGTGGTGTGCGGTGAGCTGGGTGTCTGATGGGACTGTGGTACATTGTGTACTGTCAGTGGTGTGTGGTGTGCCGGGTGCCTGATGGGGGTGTGGTACAGTGTGTACTGTCAGTGGTGTGTGGTGTGTTGGGTGTCTGATGGGACTGTGGTACATTGTGTACTGTCAGTTGTGTGCCGTGTGCTGGGTGGCTGATGGGGGTGTGGTACATTGTGTACTGTCAGTGGTGTGTTGGGTGTGCTGGGTGTCTGATGGGGGTGTGGTACCTTGTGTACTGTCAGTGGTGTGCGGTGTGCTGGGTGCCTAATGGGGGTGTGGTACTTTGTGTACTGTCAGTGATGTGCGGTGTGCTGGGTGCCTGGTGGGGGTGTGGTACATTGTGTACTGTCAGTGGTGTGTGGTGACCTGGGTGTCTGATGGGGGTGTGGTACATTGTGTACTGTAAGTGGTGTGCAGTGTGTTGGGTGTCTGATGGGGGTGTGGTGCATTGTGTACTGAAAGTGGTGTGCGGTGTGCTGGGTGTCTGATGGGGGTGTGGTACATTGTGTACTGTCAGTGGTGTGCTGTGTGCTGGGTGCCTGATGGGGGTATGGTACATTGTGTACTGTCAGTGGTGTGCGGTGTGCTGGGTTTCTGATGGGGGTGTGGTACATTGTGTACTGTCAGTGGTGTGCGGTGTGGTGGGTGTCTGATGGGGGTGTGGTACATTGTGTACTGTCAGTGGTGTGCGGTGTGCTGGGTGCCTGATGGGGGTGTGGTACATTGTGTACTGTCAGTGGTGTGCGGTGTGCTCGGTGTCTAATGGGGCTGTGGTACATTGTGTACTGTCAGTGGTGTGCGGTGTGCTGGGTGTCTGATGGGGGTGTGGTACATTGTGTACTGTCAGTGGTGTGCGGTGTGCTGGGTGTCTGATGGGGGTGTGGTACATTGTGTACTGTCAGTTGTGTGCAGTGACCTGGGCGCTTGATGGGGATGTGGTACATTGTGTACTGTCAGTGGTGTGTGTTGAGCTGGGTGCCTGATGTGGGTGTGGTACATTATGTACAGTCAGTGGTGTGCAGTGTGCTGGGTATCTGAAGGGGCTGTGGTACATTGTGTACTGTCAGTGGTGTGCAGTGTGCTGGGTGTCTGATGGGGGTGTGGTACATTGTGTACTGTCAGTGATGTGCAGTGTGCTGGGTGCCTGGTGGGGCTGTGGTACATTGTGTACTGTCAGTGGTGTGCAGTGTGTTGGGTGTCTGATGGGGCTGTGGTACATTGTGTACTGTCAGTGTTCTGCGGTGTGCTTTGTGTCTGACGGGGCTGTGGTACATTGTGTACTGTCAGTGGTGTGCGGTGTGCTGGGTGTCTAATGGGGGTGTGGTACATTGTGTACTGTCAGTGGTGTGAGGTGTGCTGGGTGCCTGATGAGGGTGTGGTACATTGTGTGCTGTCAGTGGTGTGTGGTGTGCTGGGTGCCTGATGGGGGTGTGGTACATTGTGTACTGTCAGTGGTGTGCGGTGTGCTGGGTGTCTGATGGGGGTGCGGTACATTGTGTACTGTCAGTGGTGTGCGGTGTGCTGGGTTACTGATGGGGCTGTGGTACATTGTGTACTGTCAGTGGTGCGCGGTGTGCAGGGTGCCTGATGGGGGTGTGGTACATTGTGTACTGTCAGTGGTGTGCGGTGAGCTGGGTGTCTGATGGGGCTGTGGTATATTGTGTACTGTCAGTGGTGTGCGGTGTGCTGGGTGCCTGATGGGGCTGTGGTACATTGTGTACTGTCAGTGGTGTGTGGTGTGCTGGGTGCCTGATGGGGGTGTGGTACATTGTGTACTGTCAGTGGTGTGCGGTGTGCTGGGTGTCTGATGGGGGTGTGGTACATTGTGTACTGTCAGTGGTGTGCGGTGTGCTGGGTGTCTGATGGGGCTGTGGTACATTGTGTACTGTCAGTGGTGTGCGGTGTGCTGGGTGCCTGATGGGGGTGTGGTACATTGTGTACTGTCAGTGGTGTGTGGTTTGCTGGGTGCCTGGTGGGGGTGTGGTACATTGTGTACTGTCAGTGGTGTGCGGTGTGCTGGGTGCCTGGTGGGGGTGTGTTACATTGTGTACTGTCAGTGGTGTGCGGTGTGCGGGGTTTCTGATGGGGGTGTGGTACATTGTGTACTGTCAGTGGTGTGGGGTGTGCTGGGTGTCTGATGGGGGTGTGGTACATTGTGTACTGTCAGTGTTGTGTGGTGTGCTTGGTGTCCGATGGGGGTGTGGTACATTGTGTACTGTCAGTGGTGTGCGGTGTGCTGTGTGTCTGATGGGTCTGTGGTACATTGTGTACTGTCAGTGGTGTGCGGTGTGCTCGGTGTCTGATGGGGCTGTGGTACATTGTGTACTGTCAGTGGTGTGCGGTGTGCTGGGTGTCTGATGGGGGTGTGGTACATTGTGTACTGTCAGTGGTGTGATGTGTGCTGGGTGTCTGATGGGGGTGTGGTACATTGTGTACTGTCAGTTGTGTGCAGTGACCTGGGCGCTTGATGGGGATGTGGTACATTGTGTACTGTCAGTTGTGTGCAGTGACCTGGGCGCTTGATGGGGATGTGGTACATTGTGTACTGTCAGTGGTGTGTGTTGAGCTGGGTGCCTGATGTGGGTGTGGTACATTATGCACAGTCAGTGGTGTGCAGTGTGCTGGGTATCTGAAGGGGCTGTGGTACATTGTGTACTGTCAGTGGTGTGCAGTGTGCTGGGTGTCTGATGGGGGTGTGGTACATTGTGTACTGTCAGTGATGTGCAGTGTGCTGGGTGCCTGGTGGGGCTGTGGTACATTGTGTACTGTCAGTGGTGTGCAGTGTGTTGGGTGTCTGATGTGGCTGTGGTACATGGTGTACTGTCAGTGGTGTGCGGTGTGCTTTGTGTCTTACGGGGCTGTGGTACATTGGGGACTGTCAGTGGTGTGCGGTGTGCTGGGTGTCTAATGGGGGTGTGGTACATTGTGTACTGTCAGTGGTGTGAGGTGTGCTGGGTGCCTGATGAGGGTGTGGTACATTGTGTGCTGTCAGTGGTGTGTGGTGTGCTGGGTGCCTGATGGGGGTGTGGTACATTGTGTACTGTCAGTGGTGTGAGGTGTGCTGTGTGTCTGATGGGGGTGTGGTACATTGTGTACTGTCAGTGGTGTGCGGTGTGCTGGGTTACTGATGGGGCTGTGGTACATTGTGTACTGTCAGTGGTGCGCGGTGTGCAGGGTGCCTGATGGGGGTGTGGTACATTGTGTACTGTCAGTGGTGTGCGGTGAGCTGGGTGTCTGATGGGGCTGTGGTATATTGTGTACTGTCAGTGGTGTGCGGTGTGCTGGGTGCCTGATGGGGCTGTGGTACATTGTGTACTGTCAGTGGTGTGTGGTGTGCTGGGTGCCTGATGGGGGTGTGGTACATTGTGTACTGTCAGTGGTGTGCGGTGTGCTGGGTGTCTGATGGGGGTGTGGTACATTGTGTACTGTCAGTGGTGTGCGGTGTGCTGGGTGTCTGATGGGGCTGTGGTATATTGTGTACTGTCAGTGGTGTGTGGTGTGCTGGGTGTCTGATGGGGGTGTGGTACATTGTGTACTGTCAGTGGTGTGCGGTGTGCTGTGTGTCTGATGGGGGTGTTGTACATTGTGTACTGTCAGTGGTGTGCGGTGTGCTGGGTGCCTGATGGGGGTGTGGTACATTGTGTACTGTCAGTGGTGTGCGGTGTGCTGGGTGTCTGATGGGGGTGTGGTACATTGTGTACTGTCAGAGGTGTGCGGTGTTCTGGGTGTCTGATGGGGTTGTGGTACATTGTGTACTGTCAGTGGTGTGCGGTGTGCTGGGTGTCTGATGGGGGTGTGGTACATTGTGTACTGTCAGTGGTGTGTGGTGTGCTGTGTGTCTGATGGGGGTGTGGTACATTGTGTACTGTCAGTGGTGTGCGGTGAGCTGGGTGTCTGATGGGGGTGAGGTACAATGTGTTCTGTCAGTGGTGTGCGGTGTGCTGGGTGTCTGATGGGGCTGTGGTATATTGTGCACTGTCAGTGGTGTGTGGTGTGCTGGGTGTCCGATGGGGCTGTGGTATATTGTGTACTGTCAGTGGTGTGTGGTGTGCTGGGTGTCCGATGAGGGTGAGGTACATTGTGTACAGTCAGTGGTGTGCGGTGAGCTGGGTGTCTGATGGGGCTGTGGTACATTGTGTACTGTCAGTGGTGTGCGGTGTTCTGGGTGCCTGAGGGGGTGTGGTACATTGTGTACTGTCAGTGGTGTGCGGTGTTCTGGGTGCCTGAGGGGGTGTGTACATTGTGTACTGTCAGTGGTGTGTGGTGCGCTGGGTGTCTGATGGGGCTGCGGTACATTGTGTACTGTCAGTGGTGTGTGGTGTGCTGGGTGTCTGATGGGGGTGTGGTACATTGTGTACTGTCAGTGGTGTGCGGTGTGCTGGGTGACTGATGGGGCTCTGGTACATTGTCTACTGCCAGTGGTGTGCGGTGTGCCGGGTGTCTGATGGGGCTCTGGTACATTTTGTACTGTCAGTGGTGTGTGGTGTGCTAGGTGTCTGATGGGGCTCTGGTACATTGTGTACTGTCAGTGTTGTGCGGTGCGCTGGGTGTCTGATGGGGCTGTGGTAAATTGTGTACTGTCAGTGGTGTGCGGTGTGCTGGGTGTCTGAGGGGGGTGTGGTACATTGTGTACTCTCAGTGGTGTGAGGTGTGTTGGGTGTCTGATGGGGGTGTGTACATTGTGTACTGTCAGTGGTGTGTGGTGCGCTGGGTGTCTGGTGGGGCTGCGGTAAATTGTGTACTGTCAGTGGTGTGTGGTGTGCTGGGTGTCTGATGGGGGTGTGGTACATTGTGTACTGTCAGTGGTGTGCGGTGCGCTGGGTGTCTGATGGGGCTCTGGTACATTGTCTACTGTCAGTGGTGTGCGGTGTGCTGGGTGTCTGATGGGGCACTGGTACATTTTGTACTGTCAGTGGTGTGTCGTGTGCTATGTGTCTGATGGGGCTCTGGTACATTGTGTACTGTCAGTGGTGTGTGGTGCGCTGGGAGTCTGATGGGGCTGTGGTACATTGTGTACTGTCAGTGGTGTGCGGTGTGCTGGGTGTCTGATGGGGGTGTGGTACATTGTGTACTGTCAGTGGTGTGCGGTGTGCAGGGTGCCTCATGGGGGTGTGGTACATAGTGTACTGTCAGTGGTGTGTGGTGTGCTGGGTGTCTGATGGGGCTGTGGTACATTGTGTACTGTCAGTGGTGTGCGGTATGCAGGGTGTCTGATGGGGGTGTGGTACATTGTGTACTGTCAGTGGTGTGTGGTTTGCTGGGTGCCTGGTGGGGGTGTGGTACATTGTGTACTGTCAGTGGTGTGCGGTGTGCTGGGTGCCTGGTGGGGGTGTGTTACATTGTGTACTGTCAGTGGTGTGCGGTGTGCGGGGTTTCTGATGGGGGTGTGGTACATTGTGTACTGTCAGTGGTGTGGGGTGTGCTGGGTGTCTGATGGGGGTGTGGTACATTGTGTACTGTCAGTGTTGTGTGGTGTGCTTGGTGTCCGATGGGGGTGTGGTACATTGTGTACTGTCAGTGGTGTGCGGTGTGCTGTGTGTCTGATGGGTCTGTGGTACATTGTGTACTGTCAGTGGTGTGCGGTGTGCTCGGTGTCTGATGGGGCTGTGGTACATTGTGTACTGTCAGTGGTGTGCGGTGTGCTGGGTGTCTGATGGGGGTGTGGTACATTGTGTACTGTCAGTGGTGTGATGTGTGCTGGGTGTCTGATGGGGGTGTGGTACATTGTGTACTGTCAGTTGTGTGCAGTGACCTGGGCGCTTGATGGGGATGTGGTACATTGTGTACTGTCAGTTGTGTGCAGTGACCTGGGCGCTTGATGGGGATGTGGTACATTGTGTACTGTCAGTGGTGTGTGTTGAGCTGGGTGCCTGATGTGGGTGTGGTACATTATGCACAGTCAGTGGTGTGCAGTGTGCTGGGTATCTGAAGGGGCTGTGGTACATTGTGTACTGTCAGTGGTGTGCAGTGTGCTGGGTGTCTGATGGGGGTGTGGTACATTGTGTACTGTCAGTGATGTGCAGTGTGCTGGGTGCCTGGTGGGGCTGTGGTACATTGTGTACTGTCAGTGGTGTGCAGTGTGTTGGGTGTCTGATGTGGCTGTGGTACATGGTGTACTGTCAGTGGTGTGCGGTGTGCTTTGTGTCTTACGGGGCTGTGGTACATTGGGGACTGTCAGTGGTGTGCGGTGTGCTGGGTGTCTAATGGGGGTGTGGTACATTGTGTACTGTCAGTGGTGTGAGGTGTGCTGGGTGCCTGATGAGGGTGTGGTACATTGTGTGCTGTCAGTGGTGTGTGGTGTGCTGGGTGCCTGATGGGGGTGTGGTACATTGTGTACTGTCAGTGGTGTGAGGTGTGCTGTGTGTCTGATGGGGGTGTGGTACATTGTGTACTGTCAGTGGTGTGCGGTGTGCTGGGTTACTGATGGGGCTGTGGTACATTGTGTACTGTCAGTGGTGCGCGGTGTGCAGGGTGCCTGATGGGGGTGTGGTACATTGTGTACTGTCAGTGGTGTGCGGTGAGCTGGGTGTCTGATGGGGCTGTGGTATATTGTGTACTGTCAGTGGTGTGCGGTGTGCTGGGTGCCTGATGGGGCTGTGGTACATTGTGTACTGTCAGTGGTGTGTGGTGTGCTGGGTGCCTGATGGGGGTGTGGTACATTGTGTACTGTCAGTGGTGTGCGGTGTGCTGGGTGTCTGATGGGGGTGTGGTACATTGTGTACTGTCAGTGGTGTGCGGTGTGCTGGGTGTCTGATGGGGCTGTGGTATATTGTGTACTGTCAGTGGTGTGTGGTGTGCTGGGTGTCTGATGGGGGTGTGGTACATTGTGTACTGTCAGTGGTGTGCGGTGTGCTGTGTGTCTGATGGGGGTGTTGTACATTGTGTACTGTCAGTGGTGTGCGGTGTGCTGGGTGCCTGATGGGGGTGTGGTACATTGTGTACTGTCAGTGGTGTGCGGTGTGCTGGGTGTCTGATGGGGGTGTGGTACATTGTGTACTGTCAGAGGTGTGCGGTGTTCTGGGTGTCTGATGGGGTTGTGGTACATTGTGTACTGTCAGTGGTGTGCGGTGTGCTGGGTGTCTGATGGGGGTGTGGTACATTGTGTACTGTCAGTGGTGTGTGGTGTGCTGTGTGTCTGATGGGGGTGTGGTACATTGTGTACTGTCAGTGGTGTGCGGTGAGCTGGGTGTCTGATGGGGGTGAGGTACAATGTGTTCTGTCAGTGGTGTGCGGTGTGCTGGGTGTCTGATGGGGCTGTGGTATATTGTGCACTGTCAGTGGTGTGTGGTGTGCTGGGTGTCCGATGGGGCTGTGGTATATTGTGTACTGTCAGTGGTGTGTGGTGTGCTGGGTGTCCGATGAGGGTGAGGTACATTGTGTACAGTCAGTGGTGTGCGGTGAGCTGGGTGTCTGATGGGGCTGTGGTACATTGTGTACTGTCAGTGGTGTGCGGTGTTCTGGGTGCCTGAGGGGGTGTGGTACATTGTGTACTGTCAGTGGTGTGCGGTGTTCTGGGTGCCTGAGGGGGTGTGTACATTGTGTACTGTCAGTGGTGTGTGGTGCGCTGGGTGTCTGATGGGGCTGCGGTACATTGTGTACTGTCAGTGGTGTGTGGTGTGCTGGGTGTCTGATGGGGGTGTGGTACATTGTGTACTGTCAGTGGTGTGCGGTGTGCTGGGTGACTGATGGGGCTCTGGTACATTGTCTACTGCCAGTGGTGTGCGGTGTGCCGGGTGTCTGATGGGGCTCTGGTACATTTTGTACTGTCAGTGGTGTGTGGTGTGCTAGGTGTCTGATGGGGCTCTGGTACATTGTGTACTGTCAGTGTTGTGCGGTGCGCTGGGTGTCTGATGGGGCTGTGGTAAATTGTGTACTGTCAGTGGTGTGCGGTGTGCTGGGTGTCTGAGGGGGGTGTGGTACATTGTGTACTCTCAGTGGTGTGAGGTGTGTTGGGTGTCTGATGGGGGTGTGTACATTGTGTACTGTCAGTGGTGTGTGGTGCGCTGGGTGTCTGGTGGGGCTGCGGTAAATTGTGTACTGTCAGTGGTGTGTGGTGTGCTGGGTGTCTGATGGGGGTGTGGTACATTGTGTACTGTCAGTGGTGTGCGGTGCGCTGGGTGTCTGATGGGGCTCTGGTACATTGTCTACTGTCAGTGGTGTGCGGTGTGCTGGGTGTCTGATGGGGCACTGGTACATTTTGTACTGTCAGTGGTGTGTCGTGTGCTATGTGTCTGATGGGGCTCTGGTACATTGTGTACTGTCAGTGGTGTGTGGTGCGCTGGGAGTCTGATGGGGCTGTGGTACATTGTGTACTGTCAGTGGTGTGCGGTGTGCTGGGTGTCTGATGGGGGTGTGGTACATTGTGTACTGTCAGTGGTGTGCGGTGTGCAGGGTGCCTCATGGGGGTGTGGTACATAGTGTACTGTCAGTTGTGTGTGGTGTGCTGGGTGTCTGATGGGGCTGTGGTACATTGTGTACTGTCAGTGGTGTGCGGTATGCAGGGTGTCTGATGGGGGTGTGGTACATTGTGTACTGTCAGTGGTGTGCGGTGTGCTGGATGTCTGATGGGGGTGTGGTACATTGGGTACTGTCAGTGGTGTGCGCTGTGATGGGTGTCTGATGGGGCTGTGGTACATTGTGTACTGTCAGTGGTGTGCGGTGAGCTGGGTGTCTGATGGGACTGTGGTACCTTGTGTACTGTCAGTGGTGTGCGGTGTGCAGTTGTCTGATGGGACTGTGGGACATTGTGTACTGTCTGTGGTGTGCGGTGTGCTGGGTGTCTGATGGGGGTGTGGTACATTGTGTACTGTCAGTGGTGTGTGGTGTGCTGGGTGAATGATTGTGTTGTGGTATATTGTGTACTGTCAGTGGTGTGCGGTGTGCTGGGTGTCTGATGGGGCTGTGGTACATTGTGTACTGTCTGTGGTGTGCGGTGAGCTGGGTGCCTGATGGGGGTGCGGTACATTGTGTACTGTCAGTGGTGTGAGGTTTGCTGGGTGTCTGATGGGGCAGTGGTACATTGTGTACTGTCAGTGGTGTGCGGTGTGCTGGGTGCCTGATGGGGGTGCGGTACATTGTGTACTGTCAGTGGTGTGAGGTTTGCTGGGTGTCTGATGGGCCAGTGGTACATTGTGCACTGTCAGTGGTGTGCGGTGTGCTGGGTGACTGATGGGGGTGTGGTACATTGTGTACTGTCAGTGGTGTGTGGTGTGCTGGGTGTCTGATGGGGCTGTGGTACATTGTGTACTGTCAGTGGTGTGCGGTGTGCTGTGTGTCTGATGGGGCTGTGGTACATTGTGTACTGTCAGTGGTGTGTGGTGTGCTGGGTGTCTGATGGGTGTGTGGTACATTGTGTACTGTCAGTGGTGTGTGGTGTGCTGGGTGTCTGATGGGGGTGTGGTACATTGTGTACTGTCAGTGGTGTGCTGGGTGTGCTGGGTTTCTGATGGGATTGTGGTACATTGTGTACTGTCAGTGGTGTGCGGTATGCTGGGTTTCTGATGGGGCTGTGGTACATTGTGTACTGTCAGTGGTGTGCGGTGTGCTGGGTGCCTGATGGGGGTGTGGTACATTGTGTACTGTCAGTGGTGTGCGGTGTTCTAGGTGCCTGATGGGGGTGTGGTACATTGTGTACTGTCAGTGGTGTGCGGTGAGCTGGGTGTCTGATGGGGGTGTGGTACATTGTGTACTGTCAGTTGTGTGCGTAGAGCTGGGTGCCTGATGGGGGTGTGGTACATTGTGTACTGTCAGTGTTGTGCGGTGTGCTGGGTGCCTGATGGGGGTGTGGTACATTGTGTACTGTCAGTGGTGTGCGGTGTTTTGGGTGTCTGATGGGGGTGTGGTACATTGTGTACTGTCAGTGGTGTGCGGTGAGCTGGGTGCCTGATGGGGGTTTGGTACATTGTGTACTGTCAGTGGTGTGTGGTGTGCTGGGTGTTTGATGGGACTGTGGTATATTGTGTACTGTCAGGGGTGTGTGGTGCGCTGGGTGTCTGATGGGGCTCTGGTACATTGTGTACTGTCAGTGGTGTGTGGTGTGCTTGGTGTCTGATGGGGGTTTGGTACATTGTGTACTGTCAGTAGTGTGCGGTGTGCTGGGTGTCTGATGGGGCTGTGGTACATTGTGTACTGTCAGTGGTGTGCGGTGTGCTAGGTGTCTGATGGGGCTGTGGTACATTGTGTACTGTCAGTGGTGTGCGGTGTGCTGGGTGTCTGATGGGGGTGAGGTACATTGTGTACTGTCAGTGGTGTGCAGTGTGCTGGGTGTCTGATGGGGGTGTGGTACATTGTGTACTGTCAGTAGTGTGCGGTGTGCTGGGTGTCTGATGGGGCTGTGGTACATTGTGTACTGTCAGTGGTGTGCGGTGTGCTGGGTGCCTGATGGGGGTGTGGTACATTTTGTACTGTCAGTGGTGTGCAGTGTGCTGGGTGTCTGATGGGGCTGTGGTACATTGTGTACTGTCAGTGGTGTGCGGTGTGCTGGGTGCCTGATGGGGGTGTGGTACATTGTGTACTGTCAGTGGTGTGCGGTGTGCTGGGTGTCTGATGGGGGTGCGGTACATTGTATACTGTCAGTGGTGTGCGGTGTGCAAGGTGCCTGATGGGGGTGTGGTACATTTTGTACTGTCAGTGGTGTGCAGTGTGCTGGGTGTCTGATGGGGCTGTGGTACATTGTGTACTGTCAGTGGTGTGCGGTGTGCTGGGTGTCTGATGGGGGCGCGGTACATTGTGTACTGTCAGTGGTGTGCAGTGTGCTGGGTGTCTGATGGGGCTGTGGTACATTGTGTACTGTCAGTGGTGTGCGGTGTGCTGGGTGTCTGATGGGGGTGTGGTACATTGTGTACTGTCAGTGGTGTGCGGTGTGCTGGGTGTCTGATGGGGGTGTGGTACATTGTGTACTGTCAGTGGTGTGCGGTGTGCTGGGTGCCTAATGGGGGTGTGGTACATTGTGTACTGTCAGTGGTGTGTGGTTTGCTGGGTGCCTGGTGGGGGTGTGGTACATTGTGTACTGTCAGTGGTGTGCGGTGTGCTGGGTGCCTGGTGGGGGTGTGTTACATTGTGTACTGTCAGTGGTGTGCGGTGTGCGGGGTTTCTGATGGGGGTGTGGTACATTGTGTACTGTCAGTGGTGTGGGGTGTGCTGGGTGTCTGATGGGGGTGTGGTACATTGTGTACTGTCAGTGTTGTGTGGTGTGCTTGGTGTCCGATGGGGGTGTGGTACATTGTGTACTGTCAGTGGTGTGCGGTGTGCTGTGTGTCTGATGGGTCTGTGGTACATTGTGTACTGTCAGTGGTGTGCGGTGTGCTGGGTGTCTGATGGGGCTGTGATACATTGTGTACTGTCAGTGGTGTGCGGTGTGCTGGGTGTCTGATGGGGGTGTGGTACATTGTGTACTGTCAGTGGTGTGTGGCGAGCTGGGTGCCAGATGGGGCTGTAGCACATTGTGTACTGTCAGTGGTGTGCGGTGTGCTGGGTGTCTGATGGGGGTGTGGTACATTGTGTACTGTCAGTGGTGTGCGGTGTGCTGGGTGTCTGATGGGGGTGTGGTACATTGTGTACTGTCAGTGGTCTGCGGTGTGCTGGGTGCCTGATGGGGCTGTGGTACATTGTGTACTGTCAGTGGTGTGCGGTGAGCTGGGTGTCTGATGGGGCTGTGGTACATTGTGTACTGTCAGTGGGGTGCGGTGTGCTGGGTGCCTGATGGGGCTGTGGTACATTGTGTACTGTCAGTGGTGTGCGGTGTGCTGTGTGCCTGATGGGGCTGTGGTACATTGTGTTCTGTCAGTAGTGTGCGGTGTGTTGGGTGTCTGATGGGGGTGTGGTACATTGTCTACTGTCAGTGGTGTGCGGTGAGCTGGGTGCCTGATGGGGTTGTGGTACATTGTGTACTGTCAGTGGTGTGCGGTGTGCTGGGTGTCTGATGGGGGTGTGGTACATTGTGTACTGTCAGTGGTGTGTGGTGTGCTGGGTGTCTGATGTGTCTGTGGTACATTGTGTACTGTCAGTGGTGTGCGGTGTGCTGGGTGCCTAATGGGGTTGTGGTACATTGTGTACTGTCAGTGGTGTGCGGTGTGCTGGGTGCCTAAAGATGGCGTGGTACATTGTGTACTGTCAGTGGTGTGCAGTGTGCTGGGTGACTGATGGGGCTGTGGTACATTGTGTACTGTCAGTGGTGTGCGGTGTGCTGGGTGTCTGATGGGGGTGTGGTACATTGTGTGCTGTCAGTGGTGTGCGGTGAGCTGGGTGCCTGATGGGGGTGTGGTACATTGTGTACTGTCAGGGGTGTGCTGTGTGCTGGGTGTCTGATGGGGCTGTGGTACATTGTGTACTGTCAGTGGTGTGCGGTGTGCGGGGTTTCTGATGGGGGTGTGGTACATTGTGTACTGTCAGTGGTGTGCGGTGAGCTGGGTGTCTGATGGGGCTGTGGTACATTGTGTACTATCACTGGTGTGTGGTGAGCTGGGTGCCTGATGGGGGTGTGGTACATTGTGTACTGTCAGGGGTGTGCGGTGTGCTGGGTGTCTGATGGGGGTGCGGTACATTGTGTACTGTCAGTGGTGTGTGGTGTGCTGGGTGTCTGATGGGGGTGTGGTACATTGTGTACTGTCAGTGGTGTGCGGTTTGCTGGGTGTCTGATGGGGCTCTGGTACATTGTGTACTGTCAGAGTTGTGCGGTATGCTGGTTGCCTGATGGGGCTGTGGTACATTGTGTACTGTCAGTGGTGTGTGGTGTGCTGGGTGTCTGATGAGGCTGTGGTACATTGTGTACTGTCAGTGGTGTGTGGTGTGCTGGGTGTCTGATGGGGGTGTGTTACATTGTGTACTGTCAGTGGTGTGCGGTGTGCTGGGTGTCCGATGGGGCTCTGGTACATTGTGTACTGTCAGTGGTGTGCGGTGTGCTGGGTGTCTGATGGGGGTGCGGTACATTGTGTACTGTCAGTGGTGTGCGGTGTGCAAGGTGCCTGATGGGGGTGTGGTACATTTTGTACTGTCAGTGGTGTGCAGTGTGCTGGGTGTCTGATGGGGCTGTGGTACATTGTGTACTGTCAGTGGTGTGCGGTGTGCTGGGTGTCTGATGGGGGCGCGGTACATTGTGTACTGTCAGTGGTGTGCAGTGTGCTGGGTGTCTGATGGGGCTGTGGTACATTGTGTACTGTCAGTGGTGTGCGGTGTGCTGGGTGTCTGATGGGGGTGTGGTACATTGTGTACTGTCAGTGGTGTGCGGTGTGCTGGGTGTCTGATGGGGGTGTGGTACATTGTGTACTGTCAGTGGTGTGCGGTGTGCTGGGTGCCTGATGGGGGTGTGGTACATTGTGTACTGTCAGTGGTGTGTGGTTTGCTGGGTGCCTGGTGGGGGTGTGGTACATTGTGTACTGTCAGTGGTGTGCGGTGTGCTGGGTGCCTGGTGGGGGTGTGTTACATTGTGTACTGTCAGTGGTGTGCGGTGTGCGGGGTTTCTGATGGGGGTGTGGTACATTGTGTACTGTCAGTGGTGTGGGGTGTGCTGGGTGTCTGATGGGGGTGTGGTATATTGTGTACTGTCAGTGTTGTGTGGTGTGCTTGGTGTCCGATGGGGGTGTGGTACATTGTGTACTGTCAGTGGTGTGCGGTGTGCTGTGTGTCTGATGGGTCTGTGGTACATTGTGTACTGTCAGTGGTGTGCGGTGTGCTGGGTGTCTGATGGGGCTGTGATACATTGTGTACTGTCAGTGGTGTGCGGTGTGCTGGGTGTCTGATGGTGGTGTGGTACATTGTGTACTGTCAGTGGTGTGTGGCGAGCTGGGTGCCTGATGGGGCTGTAGCACATTGTGTACTGTCAGTGGTGTGCGGTGTGCTGGGTGTCTGATGGGGGTGTGGTACATTGTGTACTGTCAGTGGTGTGCGGTGTGCTGGGTGTCTGATGGGGGTGTGGTACATTGTGTACTGTCAGTGGTCTGCGGTGTGCTGGGTGCCTGATGGGGCTGTGGTCCATTGTGTACTGTCAGTGGTGTGCGGTGAGCTGGGTGTCTGATGGGGCTGTGGTACATTGTGTACTGTCAGTGGGGTGCGGTGTGCTGGGTGCCTGATGGGGCTGTGGTACATTGTGTACTGTCAGTGGTGTGCGGTGTGCTGTGTGCCTGATGGGGCTGTGGTACATTGTGTTCTGTCAGTAGAGTGCGGTGTGTTGGGTGTCTGATGGGGGTGTGGTACATTGTCTACTGTCAGTGGTGTGCGGTGAGCTGGGTGCCTGATGGGGTTGTGGTACATTGTGTACTGTCAGTGGTGTGCGGTGTGCTGGGTGTCTGATGGGGGTGTGGTACATTGTGTACTGTCAGTGGTGTGTGGTGTGCTGGGTGTCTGATGTGTCTGTGGTACATTGTGTACTGTCAGTGGTGTGCGGTGTGCTGGGTGCCTAATGGGGTTGTGGTACATTGTGTACTGTCAGTGGTGTGCGGTGTGCTGGGTGCCTAAAGATGGCGTGGTACATTGTGTACTGTCAGTGGTGTGCAGTGTGCTGGGTGACTGATGGGGCTGTGGTACATTGTGTACTGTCAGTGGTGTGCGGTGTGCTGGGTGTCTGATGGGGGTGTGGTACATTGTATGCTGTCAGTGGTGTGCGGTGAGCTGGGTGCCTGATGGGGGTGTGGTACATTGTGTACTGTCAGGGGTGTGCTGTGTGCTGGGTGTCTGATGGGGCTGTGGTACATTGTGTACTGTCAGTGGTGTGAGGTGAGCTGGGTGCCTGATGGGGGTGTGGTACATTGTGTACTGTCAGTGGTGTGCGGTGAGCTGGGTGTCTGATGGGGCTGTGGTACATTGTGTACTATCACTGGTGTGTGGTGAGCTGGGTGTCTGATGGGGGTGTGGTACATTGTGTACTGTCAGGGGTGTGCGGTGTGCTGGGTGTCTGATGGGGGTGCGGTACATTGTGTACTGTCAGTGGTGTCTGGTGTTCTGGGTGTCTGATGGAGGTGTGGTACATTGTGTACTGTCAGTGGTGTGCGGTGTGCTGGGTGTCTGATGGGGCTCTGGTACATTGTGTACTGTCAGTGGTGTGCGGTATGCTGGTTGCCTGATGGGGCTGTGGTACATTGTGTACTGTCAGTGGTGTGTGGTGTGCTGGGTGTCTGATGAGGCTGTGGTACATTGTGTACTGTCAGTGGTGTGTGGTGTGCTGGGTGTCTGATGGGGGTGTGTTACATTGTGTACTGTCAGTGGTGTGCGGTGTGCTGGGTGTCCGATGGGGCTCTGGTACATTGTGTACTGTCAGTGGTGTGCGGTGTGCTGGTTGCCTGATGGGGCTGTGGTACCTGGTGTACTGTCAGTGGTGTGTGGTGTGCTGGGTGTCTGATGAGGCTGTGATACATTGTGTACTGTCAGTGGTGTGCGGTGTGCTGGGTGCCTGTTGGGACTGCGGTACAATGTGTACTGTCAGTGGTGTGTGGTGTGCTGGGTGCCTGATGGGGCTGTGGTACATTGTGTACTGTCAGTGGTGTGCGGTGTGCTGGGTGTCTGATGGGGGTGTGGTACATTGTCTACTGTCAGTGGTGTGCGGTGAGCTGGGTGCCTGATGGGGTTGTGGTACATTGTGTACTGTCAGTGGTGTGCGGTGTGCTGGGTGTCTGATGGGGGTGTGGTACATTGTGTACTGTCAGTGGTGTGTGGTGTGCTGGGTGTCTGATGTGTCTGTGGTACATTGTGTACTGTCAGTGGTGTGCGGTGTGCTGGGTGCCTAATGGGGTTGTGGTACATTGTGTACTGTCAGTGGTGTGCGGTGTGCTGGGTGCCTAAAGATGGCGTGGTACATTGTGTACTGTCAGTGGTGTGCAGTGTGCTGGGTGACTGATGGGGCTGTGGTACATTGTGTACTGTCAGTGGTGTGCGGTGTGCTGGGTGTCTGATGGGGGTGTGGTACATTGTGTGCTGTCAGTGGTGTGCGGTGAGCTGGTTGCCTGATGGGGGTGTGGTACATTGTGTACTGTCAGGGGTGTGCTGTGTGCTGGGTGTCTGATGGGGCTGTGGTACATTGTTTACTGTCAGTGGTGTGAGGTGAGCTGGGTGCCTGATGGGGGTGTGGTACATTGTGTACTGTCAGTGGTGTGCGGTGAGCTGGGTGTCTGATGGGGCTGTGGTACATTGTGTACTATCACTGGTGTGTGGTGAGCTGGGTGCCTGATGGGGGTGTGGTACATTGTGTACTGTCAGGGGTGTGCGGTGTGCTGGGTGTCTGATGGGGGTGCGGTACATTGTGTACTGTCAGTGGTGTGTGGTGTGCTGGGTGTCTGATGGGGGTGTGGTACATTGTGTACTGTCAGTGGTGTGCGGTGTGCTGGGTGTCTGATGGGGCTCTGGTACATTGTGTACTGTCAGTGGTGTGCGGTATGCTGGTTGCCTGATGGGGCTGTGGTACATTGTGTACTGTCAGTGGTGTGTGGTGTGCTGGGTGTCTGATGAGGCTGTGGTACATTGTGTACTGTCAGTGGTGTGTGGTGTGCTGGGTGTCTGATGGGGGTGTGTTACATTGTGTACTGTCAGTGGTGTGCGGTGTGCTGGGTGTCCGATGGGGCTCTGGTACATTGTGTACTGTCAGTGGTGTGCGGTGTGCTGGTTGCCTGATGGGGCTGTGGTACCTGGTGTACTGTCAGTGGTGTGTGGTGTGCTGGGTGTCTGATGAGGCTGTGATACATTGTGTACTGTCAGTGGTGTGCGGTGTGCTGGGTGCCTGATGGGACTGCGGTACTTTGTGTACTGTCAGTGGTGTGTGGTGTGCTGGGTGCCTGATGGGGCTGTGGTACATTGTGTACTGTCAGTGGTGTGCGGTGTGCTGGGTGTCTGATGGGGGTGTGGTACATTGTGTACTGTCAGTGGTGTGCGGTGTGCTGGGTGTCTGATGGGGCTGTGGTACATTGTGTACTGTCAGTGGTGTGCGGTGTGCTGGGTGTCTGATGGGGGTGTGGTACATTGTGTACTGTCAGTGGTGTCCGGTGTGCTGAGTGTCTGGTGGGAGTGTAGTACATTGTGTACTGTCAGTGGTGTGCGGTGTGCTGGGTGTCTGATTGGGGTGTGGTACATTGTGTACTGTCAGTGGTGTGCGGTGTGCTGGGTGCCTGATGGGGTTGTGGTACATTGTGTACTGTCAGTGGTGTGCGGTGTGCTGGGTGTCTGATGGGGGTGTGGTACATTGTGTACTGTCAGTGGTGTCCGGTGTGCTGGGTGTCTGATGGGGGTGTGGTACATTGTGTACTGTCAGTGGTGTGCGGTGTGCTGGGTGCCTGATGGGGCTCTGGTACATTGTGTACTGTCAGTGTTGTGCGGTGTGCTGAGTGTCTGATGGGGGTGTGGTACAATGTGTACTGTCAGTTGTGTGCGGTGTGCTGGGTATCTGATGGGGGTGTGGTACAATGTGTACTGTCAGTAGTGTGTGGTGTGCTGGGTGTCTGATGTGGCTGTGGTACATTGTGTCCTGTCAGTGGTGTGTGGTGTGCTGGGTATCTGATGGGGCTGTGGTACATTGTGTAATGTCAGTGGTGTGCGTTGTGCTGGGTGTCTGATGGGGGTGTGGTACATTGTGTACTGTCAGTGGTGTGCGGTGTGCTGGGTGTCTGATGCGGGTGTGGTACATTGTGTACTGTCAGCGGTGTGCGGTGTGCTGGGTGTCTGATGGGGCTCTGGTACATTGTGTACTGTCAGTGGTGTGCGGTGTGCTGGGTGCCTGATGGGGCTGTGGTACATTGTGTACTGTCAGTGGTGTGCGGTGTGCTGGGTGTCTGATGGGGGTGTGGTACATTGTGTACTGTCAGTGGTGTGCGGTGTGGTGGGTGCCTGATGGGGCTGTGGTACATTGTGTACTGTCAGTGGTGTGCGGTGTGGTGGGTGCCTGATGGGAGTGTGGTACATTGTGTACTGTCAGTGGTGTGCGGTGTGGTGGGTGCCTGATGGGGCTGTGGTACATTGTGTACTGTCAGTGGTGTGCGGTGTGCTGGGTGTCTGATGGGGGTGTGGTACATTGTGTACTGTCAGTGGTGTGCGGTGTGCTGGGTGTCTGATGCGGGTGTGGTACATTGTGCACTGTCAGTGGTGTGCGGTGAGCTGGGTGCCCGATGGGGGTGTGGTACATTGTGTACTGTCAGTGGTGTGCGGTGTGCTGGGTGCCTGATGGGGCTGTGGTACATTGTGTACTGTCAGTGGTGTGCGGTGTGCTGGGTGTCTGATGGGGGTAAGGTACATTGTGTTCTGTCAGTGGTGTGCGGTGTGCTGGGTGTCTGATGCCGGTGTGGTACATTGTGTACTGTCAGTGGTGTGCGGTGAGCTGGGTGCCTGATGGGGGTGTGGTACATTGTGTAATGTCAGTGGTGTGCGGTGTGCTGGGTGTCTGATGGGTGTGTGGTACATTGTGTACTGTCAGTGGTGTGCGGTGTGCTGGGTGCCTGATGGGGGTGTGGTACATTGTGTAATGTCAGTGGTGTGCGGTGTGCTGGGTGTCTGATGGGGGTGTGGTACATTGTGTACTGTCAGTGGTGTGCGGTGTGCTGGGTGTCTGATGGGGCTGTGGTACATGTGTGCTGTCAGTGGTGTGCGGTGTGCTGGGTGTCTGATGGGGGTGAGGTATATTGTGTACTGTCAGTGGTGTGTGGTGAGCTGGTTGTCTGATGGGTGTGTGGTACATTGTGTACTGTCAGTGGTGTGCGGTGTGCTGGGTGTCTGATGGGGCTGTGGTACATTGTGTACTGTCAGTGGTGTGCGGTGTGCTGGGTGCCTGATGGGGGCTTGGTACATTGTGTACTGTCAGTGGTGTGCGGTGTGCTGGGTGCCTGATGGGGCTGTGGTACATTGTGTACTGTCAGTGGTGTGCGGTGTGCTGGGTGCCTGATGGGGGCTTGGTACATTGTGTCCTGTCAGTGGTGTGCGGTGTGCTGGGTGTCTGATGGGGCTGTGGTACATTGTGTACTGTCAGTGGTGTGTGGTGCGCTGGGTGTCTGATGGGGCTGTGGTACATTGTGTACTGTCAGTGGTGTGTGGTGTGCTGGGTGTCTGATGGGTGTGTGGTACATTGTGTACTTTCAGTGGTGTGCGGTGTGCTGGGTGTCTGATGGGGCTGTGGTACATTGAGTACTGTCAGTGGTGTGCGGTGTGCTGGGTGCCTGATGGGGCTGTGGTACATTGTGCACTGTCAGTGGTGTGCGGTGTGCTGGGTGTCTGATGGGGCTGTGGTACATTGTGTACTGTCAGTGGTGTGCGGTGAGCTGGGTGTCTGATGGGGCTGTGGTACATTGTGTACTGTCAGTGGTGTGCGGTGTGCTGGGTGTCTGATGGGGGTGTGGTACATTGTGTACTGTCAGTGGTGTGCGGTGTGCTGGGTGTCTGATGGGGCTCTGGTACATTGTGTACTGTCAGTGGTGTGCGGTGTGCTGGGTGTCTGATGGGGGTCTGGTACATTGTGTACTGTCAGTGGTGTGCGGTGTGCTGGGTGTCTGATGGGGGTGAGGTACATTGTGTACTGTCAGTTGTGTGCGGTGTGCTGGGTGTCTGATGGGTGTGTGGTACTTTGTGTACTGTCAGTGGTGTGCGGTATGCAGGGTGTCTGATTGGGGTGTGGTACATTGTGTACTGTCAGTGGTGTGCGGTGTGCTGGGTGTCTGATGGGGGTGTGGTACATTGGGTACTGTCAGTGGTGTGCGGTGTGCTGGGTGTCTGATGGGGCTGTGGTACATTGTGTACTGTCAGTGGTGTGCGGTGTGCTGGGTGTCTGATGGGACTGTGGTACATTGTGTACTGTCAGTGGTGTGCGGTGTGCTGGGTGCCTGATGGGGCTGTGGTACATTGTGTACTGTCAGTGGTGTGTGGTGTGCTGGGTATCTGATGGGGGTGTGGTACATTGTGTACTGTCAGTGGTGTGCGGTGTGCTGGGTGTCTGATGGGACTGTGGTACATTGTGTACTGTCAGTGGTGTGCGGTGTGCTGGGTGTCTGATGGGGCTGTGGTACATTGTGTACTGGCAGTGGTGTGCGGTGTGCTGGGTGTCTGATGGGGGTGTGGTACATTGTGTACTGTCAGTGGTGTCCGGTGTGATGGTGTCTGATGGGGCTCTGGTACATTGTGTACTGTCAGTGGTGTGCAGTGTGTTGAGTGTCTGATGGGGGTGTGGTACATTGTGAACTGTCAGTGGTGTGCAGTGTGTTGAGTGTCTGATGGTGGTGTGGTACATTGTGTACTGTCAGTGGTGTGCGGTGTGCTGGGTGCCTGATGGGTGTGTGGCACATTGTGTACTGTCAGTGGTGTGCGGTGTGCTGGGTGACTGATGGGGGTGCGGTACATTGTCTACTGTCAGTGGTGTGCGGTGTGCTGCGTGGCTGATGGGAATGTGGTACTATGTGTATTGTCAGTGGTGTGCGGTGTGCTGGGTGTATGATGGGTGTGTGGTACATTGTGTACTGTCAGTGGTGTGCGGTGTGCTGGGTGCCTGATGGGGGTGTGGTACATTGTGTACTGTCAGTGGTGTGCGGTGTGCCGGGTGCCTGATTGGGGTGTGGTACATTGTGTACTGTCAGTAGTGTGCGGTGTGCCGTGTGCCTGATTGGGGTGTGGTACATTGTCTACTGTCAGTAGTGTGCGGTGTGCCGGGTGCCTGATGGGGGTGTGGTACATTCTGTACTGTCAGTAGTGTGCGGTGTGCCGGGTGCCTGATGGGGGTGTGGTACATTGTGTTCTGTCAGTAGTGTGCGGTGTGTTGGGTGTCTGATGGGGGTGTGGTACATTGTCTACTGTCAGTGGTGTGCGGTGAGCTGGTTGCCTGATGGGGTTGTGGTACATTGTGTACTGTCAGTGGTGTGCGGTGTGCTGGGTGTCTGATGGGGGTGTGGTACATTGTGTACTGTCAGTGGTGTGTGGTGTGCTGGGTGTCTGATGTGTCTGTGGTACATTGTGTACTGTCAGTGGTGTGCGGTGTGCTGGGTGCCTAATGGGGTTGTGGTACATTGTGTACTGTCAGTGGTGTGCGGTGTGCTGGGTGCCTAAAGATGGCGTGGTACATTGTGTACTGTCAGTGGTGTGCAGTGTGCTGGGTGACTGATGGGGCTGTGGTACATTGTGTACTGTCAGTGGTGTGCGGTGTGCTGGGTGTCTGATGGGGGTGTGGTACATTGTGTGCTGTCAGTGGTGTGCGGTGAGCTGGGTGCCTGATGGGGGTGTGGTACATTGTGTACTGTCAGGGGTGTGCTGTGTGCTGGGTGTCTGATGGGGCTGTGGTACATTGTGTACTGTCAGTGGTGTGAGGTGAGCTGGGTGCCTGATGGGGGTGTGGTACATTGTGTACTGTCAGTGGTGTGCGGTGAGCTGGGTGTCTGATGGGGCTGTGGTACATTGTGTACTATCACTGGTGTGTGGTGAGCTGGGTGCCTGATGGGGGTGTGGTACATTGTGTACTGTCAGGGGTGTGCGGTGTGCTGGGTGTCTGATGGGGGTGCGGTACATTGTGTACTGTCAGTGGTGTCTGGTGTTCTGGGTGTCTGATGGAGGTGTGGTACATTGTGTACTGTCAGTGGTGTGCGGTGTGCTGGGTGTCTGATGGGGCTCTGGTACATTGTGTACTGTCAGTGGTGTGCGGTATGCTGGTTGCCTGATGGGGCTGTGGTACATTGTGTACTGTCAGTGGTGTGTGGTGTGCTGGGTGTCTGATGAGGCTGTGGTACATTGTGTACTGTCAGTGGTGTGTGGTGTGCTGGGTGTCTGATGGGGGTGTGTTACATTGTGTACTGTCAGTGGTGTGCGGTGTGCTGGGTGTCCGATGGGGCTCTGGTACATTGTGTACTGTCAGTGGTGTGCGGTGTGCTGGTTGCCTGATGGGGCTGTGGTACCTGGTGTACTGACAGTGGTGTGTGGTGTGCTGGGTGTCTGATGAGGCTGTGATACATTGTGTACTGTCAGTGGTGTGCGGTGTGCTGGGTGCCTGATGGGACTGCGGTACATTGTGTACTGTCAGTGGTGTGTGGTGTGCTGGGTGCCTGATGGGGCTGTGGTACATTGTGTACTGTCAGTGGTGTGCGGTGTGCTGGGTGTCTGATGGGGGTGTGGTACAGTGTCTACTGTCAGTGGTGTGCGGTGAGCTGGGTGCCTGATGGGGTTGTGGTACATTGTGTACTGTCAGTGGTGTGCGGTGTGCTGGGTGTCTGATGGGGGTGTGGTACATTGTGTACTGTCAGTGGTGTGTGGTGTGCTGGGTGTCTGATGTGTCTGTGGTACATTGTGTACTGTCAGTGGTGTGCGGTGTGCTGGGTGCCTAATGGGGTTGTGGTACATTGTGTACTGTCAGTGGTGTGCGGTGTGCTGGGTGCCTAAAGATGGCGTGGTACATTGTGTACTGTCAGTGGTGTGCAGTGTGCTGGGTGACTGATGGGACTGTGGTACATTGTGTACTGTCAGTGGTGTGCGGTGTGCTGGGTGTCTGATGGGGGTGTGGTACATTGTGTGCTGTCAGTGGTGTGCGGTGAGCTGGGTGCCTGATGGGGGTGTGGTACATTGTGTACTGTCAGGGGTGTGCGGTGTGCTGGGTGTCTGATGGGGGTGCGGTACATTGTGTACTGTCAGTGGTGTGTGGTGTGCTGGGTGTCTGATGGGGGTGTGGTACATTGTGTACTGTCAGTGGTGTGCGGTGTGCTGGGTGTCTGATGGGGCTCTGGTACATTGTGTACTGTCAGTGGTGTGCGGTATGCTGGTTGCCTGATGGGGCTGTGGTACATTGTGTACTGTCAGTGGTGTGTGGTGTGCTGGGTGTCTGATGAGGCTGTGGTACATTGTGTACTGTCAGTGGTGTGTGGTGTGCTGGGTGTCTGATGGGGGTGTGTTACATTGTGTACTGTCAGTGGTGTGCGGTGTGCTGGGTGTCCGATGGGGCTCTGGTACATTGTGTACTGTCAGTGGTGTGCGGTGTGCTGGTTGCCTGATGGGGCTGTGGTACCTGGTGTACTGTCAGTGGTGTGTGGTGTGCTGGGTGCCTGATGAGGCTGTGATACATTGTGTACTGTCAGTGGTGTGCGGTGTGCTGGGTGCCTGATGGGACTGCGGTACATTGTGTACTGTCAGTGGTGTGTGGTGTGCTGGGTGCCTGATGGGGCTGTGGTACATTGTGTACTGTCAGTGGTGTGCGGTGTGCTGGGTGTCTGATGGGGGTGTGGTACATTGTGTACTGTCAGTGGTGTGCGGTGTGCTGGGTGTCTGATGGGGCTGTGGTACATTGTGTACTGTCAGTGGTGTGCGGTGTGCTGGGTGTCTGATGGGGGTGTGGTACATTGTGTACTGTCAGTGGTGTCCGGTGTGCTGAGTGTCTGGTGGGAGTGTAGTACATTGTGTACTGTCAGTGGTGTGCGGTGTGCTGGGTGTCTGATTGGGGTGTGGTACATTGTGTACTGTCAGTGGTGTGCGGTGTGCTGGGTGCCTGATGGGGTTGTGGTACATTGTGTACTGTCAGTGGTGTGCGGTGTGCTGGGTGTCTGATGGGGGCGTGGTACATTGTGTACTGTCAGTGGTGTCCGGTGTGCTGGGTGTCTGATGGGGGTGTGGTACATTGTGTACTGTCAGTGGTGTGCGGTGTGCTGGGTGCCTGATGGGGCTCTGGTACATTGTGTACTGTCAGTGTTGTGCGGTGTGCTGAGTGTCTGATGGGGGTGTGGTACAATGTGTACTGTCAGTTGTGTGCGGTGTGCTGGGTATCTGATGGGGGTGTGGTACAATGTGTACTGTCAGTAGTGTGTGGTGTGCTGGGTGTCTGATGGGGCTGTGGTACATTGTGTCCTGTCAGTGGTGTGTGGTGTGCTGGGTATCTGATGGGGCTGTGGTACATTGTGTAATGTCAGTGGTGTGCGTTGTGCTGGGTGTCTGATGGGGGTGTGGTACATTGTGTACTGTCAGTGGTGTGCGGTGTGCTGGGTGTCTGATGCGGGTGTGGTACATTGTGTACTGTCAGCGGTGTGCGGTGTGCTGGGTGTCTGATGGGGCTCTGGTACATTGTGTACTGTCAGTGGTGTGCGGTGTGCTGGGTGCCTGATGGGGCTGTGGTACATTGTGTACTGTCAGTGGTGTGCGGTGTGCTGGGTGTCTGATGGGGGTGTGGTACATTGTGTACTGTCAGTGGTGTGCGGTGTGGTGGGTGCCTGATGGGGCTGTGGTACATTGTGTACTGTCAGTGGTGTGCGGTGTGGTGGGTGCCTGATGGGAGTGTGGTACATTGTGTACTGTCAGTGGTGTGCGGTGTGGTGGGTGCCTGATGGGGCTGTGGTACATTGTGTACTGTCAGTGGTGTGCGGTGTGCTGGGTGTCTGATGGGGGTGTGGTACATTGTGTACTGTCAGTGGTGTGCGGTGTGCTGGGTGTCTGATGCGGGTGTGGTACATTGTGCACTGTCAGTGGTGTGCGGTGAGCTGGGTGCCCGATGGGGGTGTGGTACATTGTGTACTGTCAGTGGTGTGCGGTGTGCTGGGTGCCTGATGGGGCTGTGGTACATTGTGTACTGTCAGTGGTGTGCGGTGTGCTGGGTGTCTGATGCCGGTGTGGTACATTGTGTACTGTCAGTGGTGTGCGGTGAGCTGGGTGCCTGATGGGGGTGTGGTACATTGTGTAATGTCAGTGGTGTGCGGTGTGCTGGGTGTCTGATGGGTGTGTGGTACATTGTGTACTGTCAGTGGTGTGCGGTGTGCTGGGTGCCTGATGGGGGTGTGGTACATTGTGTAATGTCAGTGGTGTGCGGTGTGCTGGGTGTCTGATGGGGGTGTGGTACATTGTGTACTGTCAGTGGTGTGCGGTGTGCTGGGTGTCTGATGGGGCTGTGGTACATGTGTGCTGTCAGTGGTGTGCGGTGTGCTGGGTGTCTGATGGGGGTGAGGTATATTGTGTACTGTCAGTGGTGTGTGGTGAGCTGGTTGTCTGATGGGTGTGTGGTACATTGTGTACTGTCAGTTGTGTGCGGTGTGCTGGGTATCTGATGGGGGTGTGGTACAATGTGTACTGTCAGTAGTGTGTGGTGTGCTGGGTGTCTGATGGGGCTGTGGTACATTGTGTCCTGTCAGTGGTGTGTGGTGTGCTGGGTATCTGATGGGGCTGTGGTACATTGTGTAATGTCAGTGGTGTGCGTTGTGCTGGGTGTCTGATGGGGGTGTGGTACATTGTGTACTGTCAGTGGTGTGCGGTGTGCTGGGTGTCTGATGCGGGTGTGGTACATTGTGTACTGTCAGCGGTGTGCGGTGTGCTGGGTGTCTGATGGGGCTCTGGTACATTGTGTACTGTCAGTGGTGTGCGGTGTGCTGGGTGCCTGATGGGGCTGTGGTACATTGTGTACTGTCAGTGGTGTGCGGTGTGCTGGGTGTCTGATGGGGGTGTGGTACATTGTGTACTGTCAGTGGTGTGCGGTGTGGTGGGTGACTGATGGGGCTGTGGTACATTGTGTACTGTCAGTGGTGTGCGGTGTGGTGGGTGCCTGATGGGAGTGTGGTACATTGTGTACTGTCAGTGGTGTGCGGTGTGGTGGGTGCCTGATGGGGCTGTGGTACATTGTGTACTGTCAGTGGTGTGCGGTGTGCTGGGTGTCTGATGGGGGTGTGGTACATTGTGTACTGTCAGTGGTGTGCGGTGTGCTGGGTGTCTGATGCGGGTGTGGTACATTGTGCACTGTCAGTGGTGTGCGGTGAGCTGGGTGCCCGATGGGGGTGTGGTACATTGTGTACTGTCAGTGGTGTGCGGTGTGCTGGGTGCCTGATGGGGCTGTGGTACATTGTGTACTGTCAGTGGTGTGCGGTGTGCTGGGTGTCTGATGGGGGTAAGGTACATTGTGTTCTGTCAGTGGTGTGCGGTGTGCTGGGTGTCTGATGCCGGTGTGGTACATTGTGTACTGTCAGTGGTGTGCGGTGAGCTGGGTGCCTGATGGGGGTGTGGTACATTGTGTAATGTCAGTGGTGTGCGGTGTGCTGGGTGTCTGATGGGTGTGTGGTACATTGTGTACTGTCAGTGGTGTGCGGTGTGCTGGGTGCCTGATGGGGGTGTGGTACATTGTGTAATGTCAGTGGTGTGCGGTGTGCTGGGTGTCTGATGGGGGTGTGGTACATTGTGTACTGTCAGTGGTGTGCGGTGTGCTGGGTGTCTGATGGGGCTGTGGTACATGTGTGCTGTCAGTGGTGTGCGGTGTGCTGGGTGTCTGATGGGGGTGAGGTATATTGTGTACTGTCAGTGGTGTGTGGTGAGCTGGTTGTCTGATGGGTGTGTGGTACATTGTGTACTGTCAGTGGTGTGCGGTGTGCTGGGTGTCTGATGGGGCTGTGGTACATTGTGTACTGTCAGTGGTGTGCGGTGTGCTGGGTGCCTGATGGGGGCTTGGTACATTGTGTACTGTCAGTGGTGTGCGGTGTGCTGGGTGCCTGATGGGGCTGTGGTACATTGTGTACTGTCAGTGGTGTGCGGTGTGCTGGGTGCCTGATGGGGGCTTGGTACATTGTGTACTGTCAGTGGTGTGCGGTGTGCTGTGTGTCTGATGGGGCTGTGGTACATTGTGTACTGTCAGTGGTGTGTGGTGCGCTGGGTGTCTGATGGGGCTGTGGTACATTGTGTACTGTCAGTGGTGTGTGGTGTGCTGGGTGTCTGATGGGTGTGTGGTACACTGTGTACTTTCAGTGGTGTGCGGTGTGCTGGGTGTCTGATGGGGCTGTGGTACATTGAGTACTGTCAGTGGTGTGCGGTGTGCTGGGTGCCTGATGGGGCTGTGGTACATTGTGCACTGTCAGTGGTGTGCGGTGTGCTGGGTGTCTGATGGGGCTGTGGTACATTGTGTACTGTCAGTGGTATGCGGTGAGCTGGGTGTCTGATGGGGCTGTGGTACATTGTGTACTGTCAGTGGTGTGCGGTGTGCTGGGTGTCTGATGGGGGTGTGGTACATTGTGTACTGTCAGTGGTGTGCGGTGTGCTGGGTGTCTGATGGGGCTCTGGTACATTGTGTACTGTCAGTGGTGTGCGGTGTGCTGGGTGTCTGATGGGGGTCTGGTACATTGTGTACTGTCAGTGGTGTGCGGTGTGCTGGGTGTCTGATGGGGGTGAGGTACATTGTGTACTGTCAGTTGTGTGCGGTGTGCTGGGTGTCTGATGTGTGTGTGGTACTTTGTGTACTGTCAGTGGTGTGCGGTATGCAGGGTGTCTGATTGGGGTGTGGTACATTGTGTACTGTCAGTGGTGTGCGGTGTGCTGGGTGTCTGATGGGGGTGTGGTACATTGGGTACTGTCAGTGGTGTGCGGTGTGCTGGGTGTCTGATGGGGCTGTGGTACATTGTGTACTGTCAGTGGTGTGCGGTGTGCTGGGTGTCTGATGGGACTGTGGTACATTGTGTACTGTCAGTGGTGTGCGGTGTGCTGGGTGCCTGATGGGGCTGTGGTACATTGTGTACTGTCAGTGGTGTGTGGTGTGCTGGGTATCTGATGGGGGTGTGGTACATTGTGTACTGTCAGTGGTGTGCGGTGTGCTGGGTGTCTGATGGGACTGTGGTACATTGTGTACTGTCAGTGGTGTGCGGTGTGCTGGGTGTCTGATGGGGCTGTGGTACATTGTGTACTGGCAGTGGTGTGCGGTGTGCTGGGTGTCTGATGGGGGTGTGGTACATTGTGTACTGTCAGTGGTGTCCGGTGTGATGGTGTCTGATGGGGCTCTGGTACATTGTGTACTGTTAGTGGTGTGCAGTGTGTTGAGTGTCTGATGGGGGTGTGGTACATTGTGAACTGTCAGTGGTGTGCAGTGTGTTGAGTGTCTGATGGTGGTGTGGTACATTGTGTACTGTCAGTGGTGTGCGGTGTGCTGGGTGCCTGATGGGTGTGTGGCACATTGTGTACTGTCAGTGGTGTGCGGTGTGCTGGGTGACTGATGGGGGTGCGGTACATTGTCTACTGTCAGTGGTGTGCGGTGTGCTGCGTGGCTGATGGGAATGTGGTACTATGTGTATTGTCAGTGGTGTGCGGTGTGCTGGGTGTATGATGGGTGTGTGGTACATTGTGTACTGTCAGTGGTGTGCGGTGTGCTGGGTGCCTGATGGGGGTGTGGTACATTGTGTACTGTCAGTGGTGTGCGGTGTGCCGGGTGCCTGATTGGGGTGTGGTACATTGTGTACTGTCAGTAGTGTGCGGTGTGCCGTGTGCCTGATTGGGGTGTGGTACATTGTCTACTGTCAGTAGTGTGCGGTGTGCCGGGTGCCTGATGGGGGTGTGGTACATTCTGTACTGTCAGTACTGTGCGGTGTGCCGGGTGCCTGATGGGGGTGTGGTACATTGTCTACTGTCAGTAGTGTGCGGTGTGCCGGGTGCCTGATGGGGGTGTGGTACATTGTGTACTGTCAGTGGTGTCCGGTGTGCTGGGTGTCTGATGGGGGTGTGGTACATTGTGTACTGTCAGTGGTGTGTGGTGTGCTGGGTGCCTGATGGGACTGTGGTACATTGTGTACTGTCGGTGGTGTGTGGTGTGCTGGGTGTCTGATGGGGGTGTGGTACATTGTGTACTGTCAGTGGTGTGCGGTGAGCTGGGTGTCTGATGGGGGTGTGGTACATTGTGTACTGTCAGTGGTGTGTGGTGTGCTGGGTGTCTGATGGGGGTGTGGTACATTGTGTACTGTCAGTGGTGTGCGGTGTGCTGGGTGCCTGATGGGGGTGTAGTACATTGTGTACTGTCAGTGGTGTCCAGTGTGCTGGGTGTCTGATGGGGGTGTGGTACATTGTGTATTGTCAGTGGTGTGTGGTGTGCTGGGTGCCTAAGGGGGCTGTGGTACATTGTGTACTTTCAGTGGTGTATGGTGTGCTGGGTGTCTGATGGGGGTGTGGTACATTGTGTACTGTCAGTGGTGTGCGGTGTGCTGTGTGCCTGATGGGGGTGTGGTACATTGTGTACTGTCAGTGGTGTGTGGTGTGCTGGGTGTCTGATGGGGGTGTGGTACATTGTGTACTGTCAGTGGTGTGTGGTGTGCTGGGTGTCTGATGGGGATGTGGTACATTGTGTACTGTCAGTGGTGTGTGGTGAGCTGGTTGTCTGATGGGTGTGTGGTACATTGTGTACTGTCAGTGGTGTGCGGTGTGCTGGGTGTCTGATGGGGCTGTGGTACATTGTGTACTGTCAGTGGTGTGCGGTGTGCTGGGTGCCTGATGGGGGCTTGGTACATTGTGTACTGTCAGTGGTGTGCGGTGTGCTGGGTGCCTGATGGGGCTGTGGTACATTGTGTACTGTCAGTGGTGTGCGGTGTGCTGGGTGCCTGATGGGGGCTTGGTACATTGTGTACTGTCAGTGGTGTGCGGTGTGCTGGGTGTCTGATGGGGCTGTGGTACATTGTGTACTGTCAGTGGTGTGTGGTGCGCTGGGTGTCTGATGGGGCTGTGGTACATTGTGTACTGTCAGTGGTGTGTGGTGTGCTGGGTGTCTGATGGGTGTGTGGTACATTGTGTACTGTCAGTGGTGTGCGGTGTGCTGGGTGTCTGATGGGGCTGTGGTACATTGAGTACTGTCAGTGGTGTGCGGTGTGCTGGGTGCCTGATGGGGCTGTGGTACATTGTGCACTGTCAGTGGTTTGCGGTGTGCTGGGTGTCTGATGGGGCTGTGGTACATTGTGTGCTGTCAGTGGTGTGCGGTGAGCTGGGTGTCTGATGGGGCTGTGGTACATTGTGTACTGTCAGTGGTGTGCGGTGTGCTGGGTGTCTGATGGGGGTGTGGTACATTGTGTACTGTCAGTGGTGTGCGGTGTGCTGGGTGTCTGATGGGGCTCTGGTACATTGTGTACTGTCAGTGGTGTGCGGTGTGCTGGGTGTCTGATGGGGGTCTGGTACATTGTGTACTGTCAGTGGTGTGCGGTGTGCTGGGTGTCTGATGGGGGTGTGGTACATTGTGTACTGTCAGTGGTGTGCGGTGTGCTGGGTGTCTGATGGGTGTGTGGTACTTTGTGTACTGTCAGTGGTGTGCGGTATGCAGGGTGTCTGATTGGGGTGTGGTACATTGTGTACTGTCAGTGGTGTGCGGTGTGCTGGGTGTCTGATGGGGGTGTGGTACATTGGGTACTGTCAGTGGTGTGCGGTGTGCTGGGTGTCTGATGGGGCTGTGGTACATTGTGTACTGTCAGTGGTGTGCGGTGTGCTGGGTGTCTGATGGGACTGTGGTACATTGTGTACTGTCAGTGGTGTGCGGTGTGCTGGGTGCCTGATGGGGCTGTGGTACATTGTGTACTGTCAGTGGTGTGTGGTGTGCTGGGTATCTGATGGGGGTGTAGTACATTGTGTACTGTCAGTGGTGTGCGGTGTGCTGGGTGTCTGATGGGACTGTGGTACATTGTGTACTGTCAGTGGTGTGCGGTGTGCTGGGTGTCTGATGGGGCTGTGGTACATTGTGTCCTGGCAGTGGTGTGCGGTGTGCTGGGTGTCTGATGGGGGTGTGGTACATTGTGTACTGTCAGTGGTGTCCGGTGTGATGGTGTCTGATGGGGCTCTGGTACATTGTGTACTGTCAGTGGTGTGCAGTGTGTTGAGTGTCTGATGGGGGTGTGGTACATTGTGAACTGTCAGTGGTGTGCAGTGTGTTGAGTGTCTGATGGTGGTGTGGTACATTGTGTACTGTCAGTGGTGTGCGGTGTGCTGGGTGCCTGATGGGTGTGTGGCACATTGTGTACTGTCAGTGGTGTGCGGTGTGCTGGGTGACTGATGGGGGTGCGGTACATTGTCTACTGTCAGTGGTGTGCGGTGTGCTGCGTGGCTGATGGGAATGTGGTACATTGTGTACTGTCAGTGGTGTGCGGTGTGCTGGGTGTATGATGGGTGTGTGGTACATTGTGTACTGTCAGTGGTGTGCGGTGTGCTGGGTGCCTGATGGGGGTGTGGTACATTGTGTACTGTCAGTGGTATGCGGTGTGCCGGGTGCCTGATTGGGGTGTGGTACATTGTGTACTGTCAGTAGTGTGCGGTGTGCCGTGTGCCTGATTGGGGTGTGGTACATTGTCTACTGTCAGTAGTGTGCGGTGTGCCGGGTGCCTGATGGGGGTGTGGTACATTCTGTACTGTCAGTAGTGTGCGGTGTGCCGGGTGCCTGATGGGGGTGTGGTACATTGTCTACTGTCAGTAGTGTGCGGTGTGCCGGGTGCCTGATGGGGGTGTGGTACATTGTGTACTGTCAGTGGTGTCCGGTGTGCTGGGTGTCTGATGGGGGTGTGGTACATTGTGTACTGTCAGTGGTGTGTGGTGTGCTGGGTGCCTGATGGGACTGTGGTACATTGTGTACTGTCAGTGGTGTGTGGTGTGCTGGGTGTCTGATGGGGGTGTGGTACATTGTGTACTGTCAGTGGTGTGCGGTGAGCTGGGTGTCTGATGGGGGTGTGGTACATTGTGTACTGTCAGTGGTGTGTGGTGTGCTGGGTGTCTGATGGGGGTGTGGTACATTGTGTACTGTCAGTGGTGTGCGGTGTGCTGGGTGCCTGATGGGGGTGTAGTACATTGTGTACTGTCAGTGGTGTCCAGTGTGCTGGGTGTCTGATGGGGGTGTGGTACATTGTGTATTGTCAGTGGTGTGTGGTGTGCTGGGTGCCTGATGGGGCTGTGGTACATTGTGTACTTTCAGTGGTGTATGGTGTGCTGGGTGTCTGATGGGGGTGTGGTACATTGTGTACTGTCAGTGGTGTGCGGTGTGCTGTGTGCCTGATGGGGGTGTGGTACATTGTGTACTGTCAGTGGTGTGTGGTGTGCTGGGTGTCTGATGGGGGTGTGGTACATTGTGTACTGTCAGTGGTGTGTGGTGTGCTGGGTGTCTGATGGGGATGTGGTACATTGTGTACTGTCAGTGGTGTGCGGTGTGCTGGGTGCCTGATGGGGCTGTGGTACATTGTGTACTGTCAGTGGTGTGCGGTGTGCTGGGTGTCTGATGGGGGTGTGGTACATTGTGTACTGTCAGTGGTGTGCGGTGTGCTGGGTGCCTGATGGGTCTGTGGTACATTGTGTACTGTCAGTGGTGTGTGGTGTGCTGGGTGTCTGATGGGGGTGTGGTACATTGTGTACTGTCAGTGGTGTGCGGTGTGCTGGGTGTCTGAGGGTGTGGTACATTGTGTACTGTCAGTAGTGTGCGGTGTGCTGGGTGTCTGATGGGGCTGTGGCACATTGTGTACTGTCAGTGGTGTGCGGTGTGCTGGGTGCCTGATGGGGGTGTGGTACATTTTGTACTGTCAGTGGTGTGCAGTGTGCTGGGTGTCTGATGGGGCTGTGGTACATTGTGTACTGTCAGTGGTGTGTGGTGTGCTTGGTGTCTGATGAGGCTGTGGTACATTGTGTACTGTCAGTGCTGTGCGGTGTGCTGGGAGCCTGATGGGGCTGTGGTACATTGTGTACTGTCAGTGGTGTGCGGTGTGCTGGGTGTCTGATGGGGGTGTGGTACATTGTGTACTGTCAGTGGTGTGTGGTGTGCTGGGTTTCTGATGGTGGTTTGGTACATTGTGTACTGTCAATGGTGTGTGGTGTGCTGGGTGTCTGATGGTTGTTTGGTACATTGTGTACTGTCAGTGGTGTGTGGTGTGCTGGGTGTCTGATGGGGCTGTGGTACATTGTGTACTGTCAGTGGTGTGCGGTGTGCTGGGTGTCTGATGGGTCTGTGGTACATTGTGTACTGTCAGTGGTGTGTGGTGTGCTGGGTGTCTGATGGGGGTGTGGTACATTGTGTACTGTCAGTGGTGTGTGGTGTGCTGGGTGTCTGGTGGGGCTGTGGTACATTGTGTACTGTCAGTGGTGTGAGGTGTGCTGGGTGCCTGATGAGGCTGCGGTACATTGTGTACTGTCAGTTTTGTGTGGTGTGCTGGGTGTCTGATGGGGCTGTGGTACATTTTGCACTGTCAGTGGTGTGCGGTATTATGGGTGTCTGATGGGGCTGTGGTACATTGTGTACTGTCAGTGGTGTGCGGTGTGCTGGGTGTCTGATGGGGCTGTGGTACATTGTGTACCGTCAGTGGTGTGCGGTGTGCTGGGTGTCTGATGGGGCTGTGGTACATTGTGTATTGTCAGTGGTGTGCGGTGTGCTGGGTCCCAGATGGGGATGTGGTACATTGTGTACTGTCAGTGGTGTGCGGTGTGCTGGGTGCCTGATGGGGGTGTGGTACATTGTGTACTGTCAGTGGTGTGCGGTGTGCTGGGTGCCTGATGGGGCTGTGGTACATTGTGTACTGTCAGTGGTGTGCGGTGTGCTGGGTGTCTGATGGGGGTGTGGTACATTGTGTACTGTCAGTGGTGCGCGGTGTGCTGGGTGCCTGATGGGGGTGTGGTACATTGTGTACTGTCAGTGGTGTGCGGTGTGCTGGGTGCCTGAAGGGGCTGTGGTACATTGTGTACTGTCAGTGGTGTGCGGTATGCTGGGTGCCTGATGGGGATGTGGTACCTTGTGTACTGTCAGTGGTGTGCGGTGAGCTGGGTGTCTGATGGGGCTGTGGTACATTGTGTACTGTCAGTGGTGTGTGGTGTGCTGGGTGTCTGATGGGGCTGTGGTACATTGTGTACTGTCAGTGGTGTGCGGTGTGCTGGGTGTCTGATGGGGGTGTGGTACATTGTGTACTGTCAGTGGTGTGCGGTGCGCTGGGTGTCTGATGGGGGTGTGGTACATTGTGTACTGTCAGTGGAGTGCTGGGTGTCTGATGGGGGTGTGGTACATTGTGTACTGTCAGTGGTGTGCGGTGAGCTGGGTGTCTGATGGGGCTGTGGTACATTGTGTACTGTCAGTGGTGTGGGGTGTGCTGGGTGCCTGATGGGGGTGTGGTACATTGTGTACTGTCAGTGGTGTGCGGTGTGCTGGGTGTCTGATGGGGGTGTGGTACATTGTGTACTGTCAGTGGTGTGCGGTGTGCTGGGTGTCTGATGGGGGTGTGGTACATTGTGTACTGTCAGTGGTGTGCGGTGTGCTGGGTGTCTGATGGGGGTGTGGTACATTGTGTACTGTCAGTGGTGTGCGGTGTGCCAGGTGTCTGATGGGGCTGTAATACATTGTGTACTGTCAGTGGTGTGTGGTGTGCTGGGTGCCTGATGGGGCTGTGGTACATTGTGTACTGTCAGTGGTGTGCGGTGTGCTGGGTGCCTGATGTGGGTGTGGTACATTGTGTACTGTCAGTGGTGTACAGTGTGCTGGGTGTCTGATGGGGGTGTGGTACATTGTGTACTGTCAGTGGTGTGCGGTGTGCTGGGTGTCTGATGGGGCTGTGGTACATTGTGTACTGTCAGTGGTGTGCGGAGTTCTGGGTGTCTGATGGGTGTGTGGTACATTGTGTATTGTCAGTGGTGTGCGGTGTGCTGGGTGTCTGATGGGGTTGTGGTACATTGTGTACTTTCAGGGGTGTGCGGTGTGCTGGGTGCCTGGTGGGAGTCTAGTACATTGTGTACTGTCAGTGGTGTGCGGTGTGCTGTGTGTCTGATGGGTGTGTGGTACATTGTGTACTGTCAGTGGTGTGTGGTGTGCTGGGTGTCTGATGGGGATGAGGTACATTGTGTACTGTCAGTGGTGTGCTGTGTGCTGGGTGTCTGATGGGGGGTGTGGTACATTGTGTACTGTCAGTGGTGTGCGGTGTGCTGGGTGTCTGTTGGGGGTGTGGTACATTGTGTACTGTCAGTGGTGTGCGGTGTGCTGGGTGCCTGATGTGGGTGTGGTACATTGTGTACTGTCAGTGGTGTACAGTGTGCTGGGTGTCTGATGGGGGTGTGGTACATTGTGTACTGTCAGTGGTGTGCGGTGTGCTGGGTGTCTGATGGGGCTGTGGTTCATTGTGTATTGTCAGTGGTGTGCGGTGTGCTGGGTGTCTGATGGGGGGTGTGGTACATTGTGTACTTTCAGGTGTGTGCGGTGTGCTGGGTGCCTGGTGGGAGTCTGGTACATTGTGTACTGTCAGTGGTGTGCGGTGTGCTGTGTGTCTGATGGGTGTGTGGTACATTGTGTACTGTCAGTGGTGTGTGGTGTGCTGGGTGTCTGATGGGGATGAGGTACATTGTGTACTGTCAGTGGTGTGCTGTGTGCTGGGTGTCTGATGGGGGGTGTGGTACATTGTGTACTGTCAGTGGTGTGCGGTGTGCTGGGTGTCTGTTGGGGGTGTGGTACATTGTGTACTGTCAGTGGTGTGTGGTGTGCTGGGTGTCTAATGGGAGTGTGGTACATTGTGTACTGTCAGTGGTGTGTGGTGTGCTGGGTGTCTGATGGGGGTGTGGTGCATTGTGTATTGTCAGTGGTGTGCGGTGTGCTGGGTGTCTGATGGGGGTGTGGTACTTTGTGTACTGTCAGTGGTGTGCGGTGTGCTGGGTGGCTGATGGGGGTGTGGTACATTGTGTACTGTCAGCGGTGTGCGGTGAGCTGGGTGCCTGATGGGAGTGTGGTACATTGTGTACTGTCAGTGGTGTGCGGTGTGCTGGGTGTCTGATGGGGGTGTGGTACATTGTGTACTGTCAGTGGTGTGTGGTGTGATGGGTGTCTGATGGGGGTGTGGTACATTGTGTACTGTCAGTGGTGTGTGGTGTGCTGGGTGTCTGATGGGGGTGTGGTACATTGTGTACTGTCAGTGGTGTGCGGTGAGCTGGGTGTCTGATGGGGCTGTGGTACATTGTGTACTGTCAGTGGTGTGTGGTGTGCTGGGTGTCTGATGGGGCTGTGGTACATTGTTTATTCTCAGTGGTGTGCGGTGTGCCGGGTGCCTGATGGGGGTGTGGTACATTGTGTACTGTCAGTGGTGTGTGGTGTGCTGGGTGTCTGATGGGGCTGTGGTACATTGTGTACTGTCAGTGGTGTGCGGTGAGCAGGGTGTCTGATGGGGCTGTGGTACATTGTGTACTGTCAGTGGTGTGCGGTGTGCTGGGTGCCTGATGGGGGTGTGGTACATTGTGTACTGACAGTGGTGTGCGGTGAGCTGGGTGCCTGATGGGGGTGTGGTACATTGTGTACTGTCAGTGGTGTGCGGTGTGCTGGGTGTCTGACGGGAGTCTGGTACATTGTGTACTGTCAGTGGTGTGCGGAGTGCTGGGTGTCTGATGGGGCTGTGGTACATTGTGTACTGTCAGTGGTGTTTGGTGAGCTGGGTGCCTTATGCGGGTGTGGTACATTGTGTACTGTCAGTGGTGTGCGGTGTGCTGGGTGTCTGATGGGGCTGTGGTACATTGTGTACTGTCAGTGGTGTGCGGTGTTCTGGGTGTCTGATGGGTGTGTGGTACATTGTGTATTGTCAGTGGTGTGCGGTGTGCTGGGTGTCTGATGGGGGTGTGGTACATTGTGTACTTTCAGGGGTATGCGGTGTGCTGGGTGCCTGGTGGGAGTCTGGTACATTGTGTACTGTCAGTGGTGTGTGGTGTGCTGGGTGTCTGATGGGGGTGTGGTACATTGTGTACTGTCAGTGGTGTGCGGTGTGCTGGGTGCCTGATGGGGGTGTGGTACATTGTGTACTGTCAGTGGTGTGTGGTGAGCTGGGTGTCTGATGGGGGTGTGGTACATTGTGTACTGTCAGTGGTGTGCGGTGAGCTGGGTGTCTGATGGGGCTGTGGTACATTGTGTACTGTCAGTGGTGTGGGGTGTGCTGGGTGTCTGATGGGGGTGTGGTACATTTTGTACTGTCAGTGGTGTGCGGTGTGCTGGGTGTCTGATGGGGGTGTGGTACATTGTGTACTGTCAGTGGTGTGTGGTGTGCTGGGTGTCTGATGTGGGTGTGGTACATTGTGTACTGTCAGTGGTGTGTGGTGTGCTGTGTGTCTGATGGGGGTGTGGTACATTGTGTACTGTCAGTGGTGTGCGGTGTGCTGGGTGTCTGATGGGGGTGTGGTACATTGTGTACTGTCAGTGGTGTGCGGTGTGCTGGGTGTCTGATGGGGGTGTGGTACATTGCGTACTGTCAGTGGTGTGCGGTGTGCTGGGTGTCTGATGGGGATGTGGTACATTGTGTACTGTCAGTGGTGTGCGGTGTGCTGGGTGTCTGATGGGGGTGTGGTACATTGTGTACTTTCAGGGGTATGCGGTGTGCTGGGTGCCTGGTGGGAGTCTGGTACATTGTGTACTGTCAGTGGTGTGTGGTGTGCTGGGTGTCTGATGGGGGTGTGGTACATTGTGTACTGTCAGTGGTGTGCGGTGTGCTGGGTGCCTGATGGGGGTGTGGTACATTGTGTACTGTCAGTGGTGTGTGGTGAGCTGGGTGTCTGATGGGGGTGTGGTACATTGTGTACTGTCAGTGGTGTGCGGTGAGCTGGGTGTCTGATGGGGCTGTGGTACATTGTGTAGTGTCAGTGGTGTGTGGTGTGCTGGGTGCCTGATGGGGCTGTGGTACATTGTGTACTTTCAGTGGTGTATGGTGTGCTGGGTGTCTGATGGGGGTGTGGTACATTGTGTACTGTCAGTGGTGTGCGGTGTGCTGTGTGCCTGATGGGGGTGTGGTACATTGTGTACTGTCAGTGGTGTGTGGTGTGCTGGGTGTCTGATGGGGGTGTGGTACATTGTGTACTGTCAGTGGTGTGTGGTGTGCTGGGTGTCTGATGGGGATGTGGTACATTGTGTACTGTCAGTGGTGTGCGGTGTGCTGGGTGCCTGATGGGGCTGTGGTACATTGTGTACTGTCAGTGGTGTGCGGTGTGCTGGGTGTCTGATGGGGGTGTGGTACATTGTGTACTGTCAGTGGTGTGCGGTGTGCTGGGTGCCTGATGGGTCTGTGGTACATTGTGTACTGTCAGTGGTGTGTGGTGTGCTGGGTGTCTGATGGGGGTGTGGTACATTGTGTACTGTCAGTGGTGTGCGGTGTGCTGGGTGTCTGAGGGTGTGGTACATTGTGTACTGTCAGTAGTGTGCGGTGTGCTGGGTGTCTGATGGGGCTGTGGCACATTGTGTACTGTCAGTGGTGTGCGGTGTGCTGGGTGCCTGATGGGGGTGTGGTACATTTTGTACTGTCAGTGGTGTGCAGTGTGCTGGGTGTCTGATGGGGCTGTGGTACATTGTGTACTGTCAGTGGTGTGTGGTGTGCTTGGTGTCTGATGAGGCTGTGGTACATTGTGTACTGTCAGTGCTGTGCGGTGTGCTGGGAGCCTGATGGGGCTGTGGTACATTGTGTACTGTCAGTGGTGTGCGGTGTGCTGGGTGTCTGATGGGGGTGTGGTACATTGTGTACTGTCAGTGGTGTGTGGTGTGCTGGGTTTCTGATGGTGGTTTGGTACATTGTGTACTGTCAATGGTGTGTGGTGTGCTGGGTGTCTGATGGTTGTTTGGTACATTGTGTACTGTCAGTGGTGTGTGGTGTGCTGGGTGTCTGATGGGGCTGTGGTACATTGTGTACTGTCAGTGGTGTGCGGTGTGCTGGGTGTCTGATGGGTCTGTGGTACATTGTGTACTGTCAGTGGTGTGTGGTGTGCTGGGTGTCTGATGGGGGTGTGGTACATTGTGTACTGTCAGTGGTGTGTGGTGTGCTGGGTGTCTGGTGGGGCTGTGGTACATTGTGTACTGTCAGTGGTGTGAGGTGTGCTGGGTGCCTGATGAGGCTGCGGTACATTGTGTACTGTCAGTTTTGTGTGGTGTGCTGGGTGTCTGATGGGGCTGTGGTACATTTTGCACTGTCAGTGGTGTGCGGTATTATGGGTGTCTGATGGGGCTGTGGTACATTGTGTACTGTCAGTGGTGTGCGGTGTGCTGGGTGTCTGATGGGGCTGTGGTACATTGTGTACCGTCAGTGGTGTGCGGTGTGCTGGGTGTCTGATGGGGCTGTGGTACATTGTGTATTGTCAGTGGTGTGCGGTGTGCTGGGTCCCAGATGGGGATGTGGTACATTGTGTACTGTCAGTGGTGTGCGGTGTGCTGGGTGCCTGATGGGGGTGTGGTACATTGTGTACTGTCAGTGGTGTGCGGTGTGCTGGGTGCCTGATGGGGCTGTGGTACATTGTGTACTGTCAGTGGTGTGCGGTGTGCTGGGTGTCTGATGGGGGTGTGGTACATTGTGTACTGTCAGTGGTGCGCGGTGTGCTGGGTGCCTGATGGGGGTGTGGTACATTGTGTACTGTCAGTGGTGTGCGGTGTGCTGGGTGCCTGAAGGGGCTGTGGTACATTGTGTACTGTCAGTGGTGTGCGGTATGCTGGGTGCCTGATGGGGATGTGGTACCTTGTGTACTGTCAGTGGTGTGCGGTGAGCTGGGTGTCTGATGGGGCTGTGGTACATTGTGTACTGTCAGTGGTGTGTGGTGTGCTGGGTGTCTGATGGGGCTGTGGTACATTGTGTACTGTCAGTGGTGTGCGGTGTGCTGGGTGTCTGATGGGGGTGTGGTACATTGTGTACTGTCAGTGGTGTGCGGTGCGCTGGGTGTCTGATGGGGGTGTGGTACATTGTGTACTGTCAGTGGAGTGCTGGGTGTCTGATGGGGGTGTGGTACATTGTGTACTGTCAGTGGTGTGCGGTGAGCTGGGTGTCTGATGGGGCTGTGGTACATTGTGTACTGTCAGTGGTGTGGGGTGTGCTGGGTGCCTGATGGGGGTGTGGTACATTGTGTACTGTCAGTGGTGTGCGGTGTGCTGGGTGTCTGATGGGGGTGTGGTACATTGTGTACTGTCAGTGGTGTGCGGTGTGCTGGGTGTCTGATGGGGGTGTGGTACATTGTGTACTGTCAGTGGTGTGCGGTGTGCTGGGTGTCTGATGGGGGTGTGGTACATTGTGTACTGTCAGTGGTGTGCGGTGTGCCAGGTGTCTGATGGGGCTGTAATACATTGTGTACTGTCAGTGGTGTGTGGTGTGCTGGGTGCCTGATGGGGCTGTGGTACATTGTGTACTGTCAGTGGTGTGCGGTGTGCTGGGTGCCTGATGTGGGTGTGGTACATTGTGTACTGTCAGTGGTGTACAGTGTGCTGGGTGTCTGATGGGGGTGTGGTACATTGTGTACTGTCAGTGGTGTGCGGTGTGCTGGGTGTCTGATGGGGCTGTGGTACATTGTGTACTGTCAGTGGTGTGCGGAGTTCTGGGTGTCTGATGGGTGTGTGGTACATTGTGTATTGTCAGTGGTGTGCGGTGTGCTGGGTGTCTGATGGGGTTGTGGTACATTGTGTACTTTCAGGGGTGTGCGGTGTGCTGGGTGCCTGGTGGGAGTCTGGTACATTGTGTACTGTCAGTGGTGTGCGGTGTGCTGTGTGTCTGATGGGTGTGTGGTACATTGTGTACTGTCAGTGGTGTGTGGTGTGCTGGGTGTCTGATGGGGATGAGGTACATTGTGTACTGTCAGTGGTGTGCTGTGTGCTGGGTGTCTGATGGGGGGTGTGGTACATTGTGTACTGTCAGTGGTGTGCGGTGTGCTGGGTGTCTGTTGGGGGTGTGGTACATTGTGTACTGTCAGTGGTGTGCGGTGTGCTGGGTGCCTGATGTGGGTGTGGTACATTGTGTACTGTCAGTGGTGTACAGTGTGCTGGGTGTCTGATGGGGGTGTGGTACATTGTGTACTGTCAGTGGTGTGCGGTGTGCTGGGTGTCTGATGGGGCTGTGGTTCATTGTGTATTGTCAGTGGTGTGCGGTGTGCTGGGTGTCTGATGGGGGGTGTGGTACATTGTGTACTTTCAGGTGTGTGCGGTGTGCTGGGTGCCTGGTGGGAGTCTGGTACATTGTGTACTGTCAGTGGTGTGCGGTGTGCTGTGTGTCTGATGGGTGTGTGGTACATTGTGTACTGTCAGTGGTGTGTGGTGTGCTGGGTGTCTGATGGGGATGAGGTACATTGTGTACTGTCAGTGGTGTGCTGTGTGCTGGGTGTCTGATGGGGGGTGTGGTACATTGTGTACTGTCAGTGGTGTGCGGTGTGCTGGGTGTCTGTTGGGGGTGTGGTACATTGTGTACTGTCAGTGGTGTGTGGTGTGCTGGGTGTCTAATGGGAGTGTGGTACATTGTGTACTGTCAGTGGTGTGTGGTGTGCTGGGTGTCTGATGGGGGTGTGGTGCATTGTGTATTGTCAGTGGTGTGCGGTGTGCTGGGTGTCTGATGGGGGTGTGGTACTTTGTGTACTGTCAGTGGTGTGCGGTGTGCTGGGTGGCTGATGGGGGTGTGGTACATTGTGTACTGTCAGCGGTGTGCGGTGAGCTGGGTGCCTGATGGGAGTGTGGTACATTGTGTACTGTCAGTGGTGTGCGGTGTGCTGGGTGTCTGATGGGGGTGTGGTACATTGTGTACTGTCAGTGGTGTGTGGTGTGATGGGTGTCTGATGGGGGTGTGGTACATTGTGTACTGTCAGTGGTGTGTGGTGTGCTGGGAATCTGATGGGGGTGTGGTACATTGTGTACTGTCAGTGGTGTGCGGTGAGCTGGGTGTCTGATGGGGCTGTGGTACATTGTGTACTGTCAGTGGTGTGTGGTGTGCTGGGTGTCTGATGGGGCTGTGGTACATTGTTTATTCTCAGTGGTGTGCGGTGTGCCGGGTGCCTGATGGGGGTGTGGTACATTGTGTACTGTCAGTGGTGTGTGGTGTGCTGGGTGTCTGATGGGGCTGTGGTACATTGTGTACTGTCAGTGGTGTGCGGTGAGCAGGGTGTCTGATGGGGCTGTGGTACATTGTGTACTGTCAGTGGTGTGCGGTGTGCTGGGTGCCTGATGGGGGTGTGGTACATTGTGTACTGACAGTGGTGTGCGGTGAGCTGGGTGCCTGATGGGGGTGTGGTACATTGTGTACTGTCAGTGGTGTGCGGTGTGCTGGGTGTCTGATGGGAGTCTGGTACATTGTGTACTGTCAGTGGTGTGCGGAGTGCTGGGTGTCTGATGGGGCTGTGGTACATTGTGTACTGTCAGTGGTGTTTGGTGAGCTGGGTGCCTTATGCGGGTGTGGTACATTGTGTACTGTCAGTGGTGTGCGGTGTGCTGGGTGTCTGATGGGGCTGTGGTACATTGTGTACTGTCAGTGGTGTGCGGTGTTCTGGGTGTCTGATGGGTGTGTGGTACATTGTGTATTGTCAGTGGTGTGCGGTGTGCTGGGTGTCTGATGGGGGTGTGGTACATTGTGTACTTTCAGGGGTATGCGGTGTGCTGGGTGCCTGGTGGGAGTCTGGTACATTGTGTACTGTCAGTGGTGTGTGGTGTGCTGGGTGTCTGATGGGGGTGTGGTACATTGTGTACTGTCAGTGGTGTGCGGTGTGCTGGGTGCCTGATGGGGGTGTGGTACATTGTGTACTGTCAGTGGTGTGTGGTGAGCTGGGTGTCTGATGGGGGTGTGGTACATTGTGTACTGTCAGTGGTGTGCGGTGAGCTGGGTGTCTGATGGGGCTGTGGTACATTGTGTACTGTCAGTGGTGTGGGGTGTGCTGGGTGTCTGATGGGGGTGTGGTACATTTTGTACTGTCAGTGGTGTGCGGTGTGCTGGGTGTCTGATGGGGGTGTGGTACATTGTGTACTGTCAGTGGTGTGTGGTGTGCTGGGTGTCTGATGTGGGTGTGGTACATTGTGTACTGTCAGTGGTGTGTGGTGTGCTGTGTGTCTGATGGGGGTGTGGTACATTGTGTACTGTCAGTGGTGTGCGGTGTGCTGGGTGTCTGATGGGGGTGTGGTACATTGTGTACTGTCAGTGGTGTGCGGTGTGCTGGGTGTCTGATGGGGGTGTGGTACATTGCGTACTGTCAGTGGTGTGCGGTGTGCTGGGTGTCTGATGGGGATGTGGTACATTGTGTACTGTCAGTGGTGTGCGGTGTGCTGGGTGTCTGATGGGGGTGTGGTACATTGTGTACTTTCAGGGGTATGCGGTGTGCTGGGTGCCTGGTGGGAGTCTGGTACATTGTGTACTGTCAGTGGTGTGTGGTGTGCTGGGTGTCTGATGGGGGTGTGGTACATTGTGTACTGTCAGTGGTGTGCGGTGTGCTGGGTGCCTGATGGGGGTGTGGTACATTGTGTACTGTCAGTGGTGTGTGGTGAGCTGGGTGTCTGATGGGGGTGTGGTACATTGTGTACTGTCAGTGGTGTGCGGTGAGCTGGGTGTCTGATGGGGCTGTGGTACATTGTGTAGTGTCAGTGGTGTGGGGTGTGCTGGGTGTCTGATGGGGGTGTGGGACATTTTGTACTGTCAGTGGTGTGCGGTGTGCTGGGTGTCTGATGGGGGTGTGGTACATTGTGTACTGTCAGTGGTGTGTGGTGTGCTGGGTGTCTGATGTGGGTGTGGTACATTGTGTACTGTCAGTGGTGTGCGGTGTGCTGGGTGTCTGATGGGGGTGTGGTACATTGTGTACTGTCAGTGGTGTGCGGTGTGCTGGGTGTCTGATGGGGGTGTGGTACATTGTGTACTGTCAGTGGTGTGCGGTGTGCTGGGTGTCTGATGGGGATGTGGTACATTGCCTACTGTCAGTGGTGTGCGGTGTGCTGGGTGTCTGATGGGGATGTGGTACATTGTGTACTGTCAGTGGTGTGCGGTGTGCTGGGTGTCTGATGGGGTTGTGTTACATTGTGTACTGTCAGTGGTGTGCGGTGTGCTGGGTGTCTGATGGGGATGTGGTACATTGTGTACTGTCAGTGGTGTGCGGTGTGCTGGGTGTCTGATGGGGGTGTGGTACATTGTGTACTGTCAGTGGTGTGCGGTGTGCTGGGTGACTGATGGGGCAGTGGTACATTGTGTACTGTCAGTGGTGTGCGGTGTGCTGGGTGTCTGATGTGGGTGTGGTACATTGTGTACGGTCAGTGGTGTGCGGTGTGCCGGGTTCCTGATGGGGCTGTGGTACATTGTATACTGTCAGTGGTGTGCGGTGTGCTGGGTTCCTGATGGGGGTGTGTTACATTGTGTACTGTCAGTGGTGTGCGGTGTGCTGGGTGCCTGATGGGGCTGTGGTACATTGTGTACTGTCAGTGGTGTGCGGTGTGCTGGTTGCCTGATGGGGATGTGGTACATTGTGTACTGTCAGTGGTGTGCGGTGAGCTGGGTGCCTGATGGGGGTGTGGTACATTGTGTACTGTCAGTGGTGTGCGGTGTGCTGGGTGTCTGATGGGGGTGTGGTACATTGTGTACTGTCAGTGGTGTGCGGTGTGCTGGGTGCCTGATGGGGCTGTGGTACATTGTGTACTGTCAGTGGTGTGCGGTGTGCTGGTTGCCTGATGGGGATGTGGTACAATGTGTACTGTCAGTGGTGTGCGGTGTGCTGGGTGCCTGATGGGGGTGTGGTACATTGTGTACTGTCAGTGATGTGTGGTGTGCTGGGTGTCTGATGGGGGTGAGGTACATTGTGTACTGTCAGTGGTGTGTGGTGAGCTGGGTGCCTGATGGGGTTGTGGTACATTGTGTACTGTCAGTGGTGGGCGGTGTGCTGGGTGTCTGATGGGGCTGTGGTACATTGTGTACTGTCAGTGGTGTGTGGTGTGCTGGGTGTCTGATGGGGGTGTGGTACATTGTGTACTGTCAGTGGTGTGCGGTGTGCTGGGTGTCTGATCGGGATGTGGTACATTGTGTACGGTCAGTGGTGTACGGTGTGCTGGGTGTCTGATGGGATGTGGTACATTGTGTACTGTCAGTGGTGAGTGGTGTGCTGGGTGTCTGATGGGGGTGTGGTACATTGTGTACTGTCAGTGGTGTCCGGTGTGCTGGGTGACTGATGGGGGTGTGGTACATTGTGTACTGTCAGTGGTGTGCGGTGTGCTGGGTGTCTGATGAGGCTGTGGTACATTGTGTACTGTCAGTGGTGTGCGGTGTGCTGGGTGTCTGATGGGTTGTGGTACATTGTGTACTGTCAGTGGTGTGCGGTGTGCTGGGCGTCTGATGGGGGTGTGGTACATTGTGTACTGTCAGTGGTGTGTGGTGTGCTGGGTGCCTGGTGGGAGTCTGGTACATTGTGTACTGTCAGTGGTGAGCGGTGTGCTGGGTGTCTGATGGGTTGTGGTACATTGTGTACTGTCAGTGGTGTGTGGTGTGCTGGGTGTCTGTTGGGGGTGATTTACATTGTGTACTATCAGTGGTGTACAGTGTGCTGGGTGTCTGATGGGGCTGTGGTACACTGTGTACTGTCAGTGGTGTGTGGTGTGCTGGGTGTCTGATGGGGGTGTGGTACATTGTGTACTGTCAGTGGTGTGCGGTGTGCTGGGTGTCTGATGGGGCTGTGGTACATTGTGTACTGTCAGTGGTGTGCGGTGTGCTGGGTGTCTGATGGGGGTGTGGTACATTGTGTACTGTCAGTGGTGTGCGGTGTGCTGGGTGCTTGATGGGGGTGCGGTACATTGTGTACTGTCAGTGGTGTGCGGTGAGCAGGGTGTCTGATGGGGCTGTGGTACATTGTGTACTGTCAGTGGTGTGCGGTGTGCTGGGTGCCTGATGGGGGTGTGGTACATTGTGTACTGACAGTGGTGTGCGGTGAGCTGGGTGCCTGATGGGGGTGTGGTACATTGTGTACTGTCAGTGGTGTGCGGTGTGCTGGGTGTCTGATGGGAGTCTGGTACATTGTGTACTGTCAGTGGTGTGCGGTGTGCTGGGTGTCTGATGGGTGTGTGGTACATTGCGTACTGTCAGTGGTGTGCGGTGTGCTGGGTGTCTGATGGGGGTGAGGTACATTGTGTACTGTCAGTGGTGTGTGGTGTGCTGGGTGTCTGATGGGGGTGTGGTACATTGTGTACTGTCAGTGGTGTGCGGTGTGCTGGGTGTCTGATGGGGGTGTGGTACATTGTGTACTGCCAGTGGTGTGCGGTGTGCTGGGTGTCTGATGGGGGTGTGGTATATTGTGTACTGTCAGTGGTGTGCGGTGTGCTGGGTGTCTGATGGGGTTGTGGTACATTGTGTACTGTCAGTGGTGTGCGGTGTGCTGGGTGTCTGATGGGGGTGTGGTACATTGTGTACTTTCAGGGGTATGCGGTGTGCTGGGTGCCTGGTGGGAGTCTGGTACATTGTGTACTGTCAGTGGTGTGTGGTGTGCTGGGTGCCTGGTGGGAGTCTGGTACATTGTGTACTGTCAGTGGTGTGCGGAGTGCTGGGTGTCGGATGGGGGTGTGGTACATTGTGTACTGTCAGTGGTGTTTGGTGAGCTGGGTGTCTGATGGGGGTGTGGTACATTGTGTACTGTCAGTGGTGTGCGGTGTGCTGGGTGTCTGATGGGGCTGTGGTACATTGTGTACTGTCAGTGGTGTGCGGTGTTCTGGGTGTCTGATGGGTGTGTGGTACATTGTGTATTGTCAGTGGTGTGCGGTGTGCTGGGTGTCTGATGGGGGTGTGGTACATTGTGTACTTTCAGGGGTATGCGGTGTGCTGGGTGCCTGGTGGGAGTCTGGTACATTGTGTACTGTCAGTGGTGTGTGGTGTGCTGGGTGTCTGATGGGGGTGTGGTACATTGTGTACTGTCAGTGGTGTGCGGTGTGCTGGGTGCCTGATGGGGGTGTGGTACATTGTGTACTGTCAGTGGTGTGCGGTGTGCTGGGTGTCTGATGGGGGTGTGGTACATTGTGTACTGTCAGTGGTGTGCGGTGTGCTGGGTGTCTGATGGGGGTGTGGTACATTGTGTACTGTCAGTGGTGTGCGGTGTGCTGGTTGCCTGATGGGGATGTGGTACATTGTGTACTGTCAGTGGTGTGCGGTGAGCTGGGTGCCTGATGGGGGTGTGGTACATTGTGTACTGTCAGTGGTGTGCGGTGTGCTGGGTGTCTGATGGGGGTGTGGTACATTGTGTACTGTCAGTGGTGTGCGGTGTGCTGGGTGCCTGATGGGGCTGTGGTACATTGTGTACTGTCAGTGGTGTGCGGTGTGCTGGTTGCCTGATGGGGATGTGGTACAATGTGTACTGTCAGTGGTGTGCGGTGTGCTGGGTGCCTGATGGGGGTGTGGTACATTGTGTACTGTCAGTGATGTGTGGTGTGCTGGGTGTCTGATGGGGGTGAGGTACATTGTGTACTGTCAGTGGTGTGTGGTGAGCTGGGTGCCTGATGGGGGTGTGGTACATTATGTACTGTCAGTGGTGGGCGGTGTGCTGGGTGTCTGATGGGGCTGTGGTACATTGTGTACTGTCAGTGGTGTGTGGTGTGCTGGGTGTCTGATGGGGGTGTGGTACATTGTGTACTGTCAGTGGTGTGCGGTGTGCTGGGTGTCTGATGGGGATGTGGTACATTGTGTACGGTCAGTGGTGTACGGTGTGCTGGGTGTCTGATGGGATGTGGTACATTGTGTACTGTCAGTGGTGAGTGGTGTGCTGGGTGTCTGATGGGGGTGTGGTACATTGTGTACTGTCAGTGGTGTCCGGTGTGCTGGGTGACTGATGGGGGTGTGGTACATTGTGTACTGTCAGTGGTGTGCGGTGTGCTGGGTGTCTGATGAGGCTGTGGTACATTGTGTACTGTCAGTGGTGTGCGGTGTGCTGGGTGTCTGATGGGGATGTGGTACATTGTGTACGGTCAGTGGTGTACGGTGTGCTGGGTGTCTGATGGGATGTGGTACATTGTGTACTGTCAGTGGTGAGTGGTGTGCTGGGTGTCTGATGGGGGTGTGGTACATTGTGTACTGTCAGTGGTGTCCGGTGTGCTGGGTGACTGATGGGGGTGTGGTACATTGTGTACTGTCAGTGGTGTGCGGTGTGCTGGGTGTCTGATGAGGCTGTGGTACATTGTGTACTGTCAGTGGTGTGCGGTGTGCTGGGTGTCTGATGGGTTGTGGTACATTGTGTACTGTCAGTGGTGTGCGGTGTGCTGGGCGTCTGATGGGGGTGTGGTACATTGTGTACTGTCAGTGGTGTGTGGTGTGCTGGGTGCCTGGTGGGAGTCTGGTACATTGTGTACTGTCAGTGGTGAGCGGTGTGCTGGGTGTCTGATGGGTTGTGGTACATTGTGTACTGTCAGTGGTGTGTGGTGTGCTGGGTGTCTGTTGGGGGTGATTTACATTGTGTACTATCAGTGGTGTACAGTGTGCTGGGTGTCTGATGGGGCTGTGGTACACTGTGTACTGTCAGTGGTGTGTGGTGTGCTGGGTGTCTGATGGGGGTGTGGTACATTGTGTACTGTCAGTGGTGTGCGGTGTGCTGGGTGTCTGATGGGGCTGTGGTACATTGTGTACTGTCAGTGGTGTGCGGTGTGCTGGGTGTCTGATGGGGGTGTGGTACATTGTGTACTGTCAGTGGTGTGCGGTGTGCTGGGTGCTTGATGGGGGTGCGGTACATTGTGTACTGTCAGTGGTGTGCGGTGAGCAGGGTGTCTGATGGGGCTGTGGTACATTGTGTACTGTCAGTGGTGTGCGGTGTGCTGGGTGCCTGATGGGGGTGTGGTACATTGTGTACTGACAGTGGTGTGCGGTGAGCTGGGTGCCTGATGGGGGTGTGGTACATTGTCTACTGTCAGTGGTGTGCGGTGTGCTGGGTGTCTGATGGGAGTCTGGTACATTGTGTACTGTCAGTGGTGTGCGGTGTGCTGGGTGTCTGATGGGTGTGTGGTACATTGCGTACTGTCAGTGGTGTGCGGTGTGCTGGGTGTCTGATGGGGGTGAGGTACATTGTGTACTGTCAGTGGTGTGCGGTGTGCTGGGTGTCTGATGGGGGTGAGGTACATTGTGTACTGTCAGTGGTGTGTGGTGTGCTGGGTGTCTGATGGGGGTGTGGTACATTGTGTACTGCCAGTGGTGTGCGGTGTGCTGGGTGTCTGATGGGGGTGTGGTATATTGTGTACTGTCAGTGGTGTGCTGTGTGCTGGGTGTCTGATGGGGCTGTGGTACATTGTGTACTGTCAGTGGTGTGCGGTGTGCTGGGTGTCTGATGGGGGTGTGGTACATTGTGTACTGTCAGTGGTGTGTGGTGTGCTGGGTGTCTGATGGGGGTGTGGTACATTGTGTACTGTCAGTGGTGTGGGGTGTGCTGGGTGCCTGGTGGGAGTCTGGTACATTGTGTACTGTCAGTGGTGTGCGGAGTGCTGGGTGTCGGATGGGGGTGAGGTACATTGTGTACTGTCAGTGGTGTTTGGTGAGCTGGGTGCCTTATGCGGGTGTGGTACATTGTGTACTGTCAGTGGTGTGCGGTGTGCTGGGTGTCTGATGGGGCTGTGGTACATTGTGTACTGTCAGTGGTGTGCGGTGTTCTGGGTGTCTGATGGGTGTGTGGTACATTGTGTATTGTCAGTGGTGTGCGGTGTGCTGGGTGTCTGATGGGGGTGTGGTACATTGTGTACTTTCAGGGGTATGCGGTGTGCTGGGTGCCTGGTGGGAGTCTGGTACATTGTGTACTGTCAGTGGTGTGTGGTGTGCTGGGTGTCTGATGGGGGTGTGGTACATTGTGTACTGTCAGTGGTGTGCGGTGTGCTGGGTGCCTGATGGGGGTGTGGTACATTGTGTACTGTCAGTGGTGTGTGGTGAGCTGGGTGTCTGATGGGGGTGTGGTACATTGTGTACTGTCAGTGGTGTGCGGTGAGCTGGGTGTCTGATGGGGCTGTGGTACATTGTGTACTGTCACTGGTGTGGGGTGTGCTGGGTGTCTGATGGGGGTGTGGTACATTTTGTACTGTCAGTGGTGTGCGGTGTGCTGGGTGTCTGATGGGGGTGTGGTACATTGTGTACTGTCAGTGGTGTGTGGTGTGCTGGGTGTCTGATGTGGGTGTGGTACATTGTGTACTGTCAGTGGTGTGTGGTGTGCTGGGTGTCTGATGGGGGTGTGGTACATTGTGTACTGTCAGTGGTGTGCGGTGTGCTGGGTGTCTGATGGGGGTGTGGTACATTGTGTACTGTCAGTGGTGTGCGGTGTGCTGGGTGTCTGATGGGGGTGTGGTACATTGCGTACTGTCAGTGGTGTGCGGTGTGCTGGGTGTCTGATGGGGATGTGGTACATTGTGTACTGTCAGTGGTGTGCGGTGTGCTGGGTGTCTGATGGGGGTGTGGTACATTGTGTACTTTCAGGGGTATGCGGTGTGCTGGGTGCCTGGTGGGAGTCTGGTACATTGTGTACTGTCAGTGGTGTGTGGTGTGCTGGGTGTCTGATGGGGGTGTGGTACATTGTGTACTGTCAGTGGTGTGCGGTGTGCTGGGTGCCTGATGGGGGTGTGGTACATTGTGTACTGTCAGTGGTGTGTGGTGAGCTGGGTGTCTGATGGGGGTGTGGTACATTGTGTACTGTCAGTGGTGTGCGGTGAGCTGGGTGTCTGATGGGGCTGTGGTACATTGTGTACTGTCAGTGGTGTGGGGTGTGCTGGGTGTCTGATGGGGGTGTGGTACATTTTGTACTGTCAGTGGTGTGCGGTGTGCTGGGTGTCTGATGGGGGTGTGGTACATTGTGTACTGTCAGTGGTGTGTGGTGTGCTGGGTGTCTGATGTGGGTGTGGTACATTGTGTACTGTCAGTGGTGTGTGGTGTGCTGGGTGTCTGATGGGGGTGTGGTACATTGTGTACTGTCAGTGGTGTGCGGTGTGCTGGGTGTCTGATGGGGGTGTGGTACATTGTGTACTGTCAGTGGTGTGCGGTGTGCTGGGTGTCTGATGGGGGTGTGGTACATTGCGTACTGTCAGTGGTGTGCGGTGTGCTGGGTGTCTGATGGGGATGTGGTACATTGTGTACTGTCAGTGGTGTGCGGTGTGCTGGGTGTCTGATGGGGTTGTGTTACATTGTGTACTGTCAGTGGTGTGCGGTGTGCTGGGTGTCTGATGGGGATGTGGTACATTGTGTACTGTCAGTGGTGTGCGGTGTGCTGGGTGTCTGATGGGGGTGTGGTACATTGTGTACTGTCAGTGGTGTGCGGTGTGCTGGGTGACTGATGGGGCAGTGGTACATTGTGTACTGTCAGTGGTGTGCGGTGTGCTGGGTGTCTGATGTGGGTGTGGTACATTGTGTACGGTCAGTGGTGTGCGGTGTGCCGGGTTCCTGATGGGGCTGTGGTACATTGTATACTGTCAGTGGTGTGCGGTGTGCTGGGTGCCTGATGGGGGTGTGTTACATTGTGTACTGTCAGTGGTGTGCGGTGTGCTGGGTGCCTGATGGGGCTGTGGTACATTGTGTACTGTCAGTGGTGTGCGGTGTGCTGGTTGCCTGATGGGGATGTGGTACATTGTGTACTGTCAGTGGTGTGCGGTGAGCTGGGTGCCTGATGGGGGTGTGGTACATTGTGTACTGTCAGTGGTGTGCGGTGTGCTGGGTGTCTGATGGGGGTGTGGTACATTGTGTACTGTCAGTGGTGTGCGGTGTGCTGGGTGCCTGATGGGGCTGTGGTACATTGTGTACTGTCAGTGGTGTGCGGTGTGCTGGTTGCCTGATGGGGATGTGGTACAATGTGTACTGTCAGTGGTGTGCGGTGTGCTGGGTGCCTGATGGGGGTGTGGTACATTGTGTACTGTCAGTGATGTGTGGTGTGCTGGGTGTCTGATGGGGGTGAGGTACATTGTGTACTGTCAGTGGTGTGTGGTGAGCTGGGTGCCTGATGGGGGTGTGGTACATTGTGTACTGTCAGTGGTGGGCGGTGTGCTGGGTGTCTGATGGGGCTGTGGTACATTGTGTACTGTCAGTGGTGTGTGGTGTGCTGGGTGTCTGATGGGGGTGTGGTACATTGTGTACTGTCAGTGGTGTGCGGTGTGCTGGGTGTCTGATGGGGATGTGGTACATTGTGTACGGTCAGTGGTGTACGGTGTGCTGGGTGTCTGATGGGATGTGGTACATTGTGTACTGTCAGTGGTGAGTGGTGTGCTGGGTGTCTGATGGGGGTGTGGTACATTGTGTACTGTCAGTGGTGTCCGGTGTGCTGGGTGACTGATGGGGGTGTGGTACATTGTGTACTGTCAGTGGTGTGCGGTGTGCTGGGTGTCTGATGAGGCTGTGGTACATTGTGTACTGTCAGTGGTGTGCGGTGTGCTGGGTGTCTGATGGGTTGTGGTACATTGTGTACTGTCAGTGGTGTGCGGTGTGCTGGGCGTCTGATGGGGGTGTGGTACATTGTGTACTGTCAGTGGTGTGTGGTGTGCTGGGTGCCTGGTGGGAGTCTGGTACATTGTGTACTGTCAGTGGTGAGCGGTGTGCTGGGTGTCTGATGGGTTGTGGTACATTGTGTACTGTCAGTGGTGTGTGGTGTGCTGGGTGTCTGTTGGGGGTGATTTACATTGTGTACTATCAGTGGTGTACAGTGTGCTGGGTGTCTGATGGGGCTGTGGTACACTGTGTACTGTCAGTGGTGTGTGGTGTGCTGGGTGTCTGATGGGGGTGTGGTACATTGTGTACTGTCAGTGGTGTGCGGTGTGCTGGGTGTCTGATGGGGCTGTGGTACATTGTGTACTGTCAGTGGTGTGCGGTGTGCTGGGTGTCTGATGGGGGTGTGGTACATTGTGTACTGTCAGTGGTGTGCGGTGTGCTGGGTGCTTGATGGGGGTGCGGTACATTGTGTACTGTCAGTGGTGTGCGGTGTGCTGGGTGTCTGATGGGGTTGTGGTACATTGTGTAATGTCAGTGGTGTGCGGTGTGCTGGGTGCCTGATGGGGTTGTGGTACATTGTGTAATGTCAGTGGTGTGCGGTGTGCTGGATGTCTGATGGGGTTGTGGTACATTGTGTACTGTCAGTGGTGTGCGGTGTGCTGGGTGTCTGATGGGGGTGTGGTACATTGTGTACGGTCAGTGGTGTGCGGTGTGCTGGGTGTCTGATGGGGGTGTGGTACATTGTGTACTGTCAGTGGTGTATGGTGTGCTGGGTGTCTGATGGGGGTGTGGTCCATTGTGTACTGTCAGTGGTGTGCGGTGTGCTGTGTGTCTGATGGGGGTGTGTTACATTGTGTACTGTCAGTGGTGTGCGGTGCGCTGGGTGCCTGATGCGGGTGTGGTACATTGTGTACTGTCAGTGGTGTGCGGTGTGCTGGGTGCCTGATGGGGGTGTGGTACATTGTCTACAGTCAGTGGTGTGCGGTGTGCTGGGTGTCTTATGGGGCTGAGGTACATTGTGAACTGTCAGTGGTGTGCTGTGTGCTGTGTGTCTGATGGGGAGTGTTGTACATTGTGTACTGTCAGTGGTGTGCGGTGTGCTGGGTGTCTGATGGGGGTGAGGTACATTGTGTACTGTCAGTGGTGTGCGGTGAGCTGGGTGTCTGATGGGGCTGTGGTACATTGTGTACTGTCAGTGGTGTGCGGTGAGCTGGGTGTCTGATGGGGCTGTGGTACATTGTGTGCTGTCAGTGGTGTGCGGTGTGCTGGGTGTCTGATGGGGCTGTGGTACATTGTGTAATGTCAGTGGTGTGCGGTGTGCTGGGTGCCTGATGGGGGTGTGGTACATTGTGTACTGTCAGTGATGTGTGGTGTGCTGGGTGTCTGATGGGGGTGAGGTACATTGTGTACTGTCAGTGGTGTGTGGTGAGCTGGGTGCCTGATGGGGGTGTGGTACATTGTGTACTGTCAGTGGTGGGCGGTGTGCTGGGTGTCTGATGGGGCTGTGGTACATTGTGTACTGTCAGTGGTGTGTGGTGTGCTGGGTGTCTGATGGGGGTGTGGTACATTGTGTACTGTCAGTGGTGTGCGGTGTGCTGGGTGTCTGATGGGGATGTGGTACATTGTGTACGGTCAGTGGTGTACGGTGTGCTGGGTGTCTGATGGGATGTGGTACATTGTGTACTGTCAGTGGTGAGTGGTGTGCTGGGTGTCTGATGGGGGTGTGGTACATTGTGTACTGTCAGTGGTGTCCGGTGTGCTGGGTGACTGATGGGGGTGTGGTACATTGTGTACTGTCAGTGGTGTGCGGTGTGCTGGGTGTCTGATGAGGCTGTGGTACATTGTGTACTGTCAGTGGTGTGCGGTGTGCTGGGTGTCTGATGGGTTGTGGTACATTGTGTACTGTCAGTGGTGTGCGGTGTGCTGGGCGTCTGATGGGGGTGTGGTACATTGTGTACTGTCAGTGGTGTGTGGTGTGCTGGGTGCCTGGTGGGAGTCTGGTACATTGTGTACTGTCAGTGGTGAGCGGTGTGCTGGGTGTCTGATGGGTTGTGGTACATTGTGTACTGTCAGTGGTGTGTGGTGTGCTGGGTGTCTGTTGGGGGTGATTTACATTGTGTACTATCAGTGGTGTACAGTGTGCTGGGTGTCTGATGGGGCTGTGGTACACTGTGTACTGTCAGTGGTGTGTGGTGTGCTGGGTGTCTGATGGGGGTGTGGTACATTGTGTACTGTCAGTGGTGTGCGGTGTGCTGGGTGTCTGATGGGGCTGTGGTACATTGTGTACTGTCAGTGGTGTGCGGTGTGCTGGGTGTCTGATGGGGGTGTGGTACATTGTGTACTGTCAGTGGTGTGCGGTGTGCTGGGTGCTTGATGGGGGTGCGGTACATTGTGTACTGTCAGTGGTGTGCGGTGTGCTGGGTGTCTGATGGGGTTGTGGTACATTGTGTAATGTCAGTGGTGTGCGGTGTGCTGGGTGCCTGATGGGGTTGTGGTACATTGTGTAATGTCAGTGGTGTGCGGTGTGCTGGATGTCTGATGGGGTTGTGGTACATTGTGTACTGTCAGTGGTGTGCGGTGTGCTGGGTGTCTGATGGGGGTGTGGTACATTGTGTACGGTCAGTGGTGTGCGGTGTGCTGGGTGTCTGATGGGGGTGTGGTACATTGTGTACTGTCAGTGGTGTATGGTGTGCTGGGTGTCTGATGGGGGTGTGGTCCATTGTGTACTGTCAGTGGTGTGCGGTGTGCTGGGTGTCTGATGGGGGTGTGTTACATTGTGTACTGTCAGTGGTGTGCGGTGCGCTGGGTGCCTGATGCGGGTGTGGTACATTGTGTACTGTCAGTGGTGTGCGGTGTGCTGGGTGCCTGATGGGGGTGTGGTACATTGTCTACAGTCAGTGGTGTGCGGTGTGCTGGGTGTCTTATGGGGCTGAGGTACATTGTGAACTGTCAGTGGTGTGCTGTGTGCTGTGTGTCTGATGGGGAGTGTTGTACATTGTGTACTGTCAGTGGTGTGCGGTGTGCTGGGTGTCTGATGGGGGTGAGGTACATTGTGTACTGTCAGTGGTGTGCGGTGAGCTGGGTGTCTGATGGGGCTGTGGTACATTGTGTACTGTCAGTGGTGTGCGGTGAGCTGGGTGTCTGATGGGGCTGTGGTACATTGTGTGCTGTCAGTGGTGTGCGGTGTGCTGGGTGTCTGATGGGGCTGTGGTACATTGTGTAATGTCAGTGGTGTGCGGTGAGCTGGGTGTCTGATTGGGCTGTGGTACATTGTGTGCTGTCAGTGGTGTGCGGTGTGCTGGGTGTCTGATGGGTGTGTGGTACATTGTGTACTGTCAGTGGTGTGCGGTGCGCTGGGTGCCTGATGGGGGTGTGGTACATTGTGTACTGTCAGTGGTGTGCGGTGTGCTGGGTGTCTGATGTGGCTGTGGTACATTGTGTACTGTCAGTGGTGTGCGGTGTGCTGTGTGTCTGATGGGGGTGTGGTACATTGTGTACTGTCAGCGGTGATCGTTGTGCTGGGTGTCTGATGGGGCTGTGGTACATTGTGAACTGTCAGTGGTGTGCGGTGTGCTGGGTGTCTGATGGGGGTGTGGTACATTGTGTACTGTCAGTGGTGTGCGGTGTGCTGGGTGTCTGATGGGGCTGTGGTACATTGTGTACTGTCAGTGGTGTGCTGTGTGCTGGGTGTCTGATGGGGAGTGTTGTACATTGTGTACTGTCAGTGGTGTGCGGTGTGCTGGGTGTCTGATCGGGGTGTGGTACATTGTGTACTGTCAGTGGTGTGCGGTGTGCTGGGTTTCTGATGGGGGTGTGGTACATTGTTGACTGTCAGTGGTGTGCGGTGTGCTGGGTGCCTGATGGGGGTGTGATACATTGTGTACTGTCAGTGGTGTGTGGTGTGCTGGGTGTCTGATGGGGGTGTGGTACATTGTGTACTGTCAGTGGTGTGCGGTGTGCTGGGTGCCTGATGGGGGTGTGGTACATTGTGTACTGTCAGTGGTGTGTGGTGTGCTGGGTGTCTGATGGGGGTGTGGTACATTGTGTACTGTCAGTCGTGTGCGGTGTGCTGGGTGCCTGATGGGGGTGTGGTACATTGTGGACTGTCAGTGATGTGCGGTGTGCTGGGTGTCTGATGGGGCTGTGGTACATTGTGTACTGGCAGTGGTGTGTGGTGTGCTGGGTGTCTGATGGGCGGTGGTACATTGTGTACTGTCAGTGGTGTGCGGTGTGCTGGGTGTCTGATGGGGCTGTGGTACATTGTGTACTGTCAGTGGTGTGCGGTGTGCTAGGTGTCTGATGGGGGTGTGGCACATTGTGTACTGTAAGTGGTGTGCGGTGTGCTGGGTGTCTGATGGGGCTGTGGTACATTGTGTATTGTCAGTGGTGTGCGGTGTGCTGGGTGTCTGATGGGGTTGTGGTACATTGTGTACTGTCAGTGGTGTGCGGTGTGCTGGGTGTCTGATGGGGCTGTGGTACATTGTGTACTGTCAGTGGTGTGCGGTGTGCTGGGTGTCTGATGGGGGTCTGTTACATTGTGTACTGTCAGTGGTGTGCGGTGTGCTGGGTGCCTGATGGGGGTGTGGTACATTGTGTACTGTCAGTGGTGTGCGGTGTGCTGGTTGCCTGATGGGGGTGTGGTACATTGTGTACTGTCAGTGGTGTGCGGTGTGCTGGGTGCCTGATGGGGGTGTGGTACATTGTGTACTGTCAGTGGTGTGAGGTGTGCTGGGTGCCTGATGGGGGTGTGATACATTGTGTACTGTCAGTGGTATGCGGTGTGCTGGGTGTCTGATGGGGCTGTGGTACATTGTGTACTGTAAGTGGTGTGTGGTGTGCTGGGTGTCTGAAGGTGCTGTGGTACAATGTGTACTGTCAGTCTTGTGCGGTGTGCTGGGTGTCTGATGGGGTTGTGGTACATTGTGCACTGTCAGTGATGTGTGGTGTGCTGGGTGTCTGATGGGGGTGTGGTACATTGTGCACTGTCAGTTGTGTGCGGTGTGCTGGGTGTCTGATGGGGGTGTGGTACATTGTGTACTGTCAGTGGTGTGCTGTGTGCTGGGTGTCTGATGGGGAGTGTTGTACATTGTGTACTGTCAGTGGTGTGCGGTGTGCTGGGTGTCTGATCGGGGTGTGGTACATTGTGTACTGTCAGTGGTGTGCGGTGTGCTGAGTTTCTGATGGGGGTGTGGTACATTGTGTACTGTCAGTGGTGTGTGGTGAGCTGGGTGCCTGATGGTGCTGTGGTACATTGTGTACTGTCAGTGGTGTGCGGTGTGCTGGGTGTCTGTTGGGGCTGTGGTACATTGTGTACTGTCAGTGGTGTGTGGTGTGCTGGGTGCCTGATGGGGGTGTGGTACTTTGTGTACTGTCAGTGGTGTGCGGTGTGCTGGGTGTCTGATGGGGGTGTGGTACATTGTGTACTGTCAGTGGTGTGCGGTGTGCTGGGTGCCTGATGGGGTTGTGGTACTTTGTGTACTGTCAGTGGTGTGCGGTGTGCTGGGTGTCTGATGGGGGTGTGGTACATTGTGTACTGTCATTGGTGTGCGGTGTGCTGGGTGTCTGATGGGGCTGTGGTACATTGCGTACTGTCAGTGGTGTGCGGTGTGATGGGTGTCTGATGGGGCTGTGGTACATTGTGTACTGTCAGTGGTGTCCGGTGTGCTGGGTGTCTGATGGGGGTGTGTTACATTGTGTACTGTCAGTGGTGTGCGGTGTGCTGGGTGTCTGATGGGGATGTGGTACATTGTGTACTGTCAGTGGGGAGCGGTGTGCTGGGTGCCTGATGGGGGTGTGGTACATTGTGTACTGTCAGTGGTGTGCGGTGTGCTGGGTGCCTGACGGGGGTGTGGTACATTGTGTACTGTCAGTGGTGTGCGGTGTGCTGGTTGCCTGATGGGGGTGTTGTACATTGTGTACTGTCAGTGGTGTGCGGTGTGCTGGGTGCCTGATGGGGTTGTGGTACATTGTGTGCTATCAGTGGTGTGCGATGTGCTGTATATAGTTAACCATTTACTGCTCAATAATCCCTGGGAGCAGGGGACAGGCAGTGTGGTGCGGGAGCCCCCAATTAAAAATCTATTTCAGTGACGTCTGTGCTGTATATAGTTAACCATTTACTGCTCAATAATCCCTGGGAGCAGGGGACAGGCAGAGTGGCCTCGGGATCCCCCAATTAAAAAGCTGTTTCAGTGACCTATGTGCCTATATATAGTTAACCATTTGCTGCTCAATAATCCCTGCGAGCAGGGGACAGGCAGTGTGACCTCGGGAGCCCCCAATTAAAATGCTGTTTCAGAGACCTCTGTGCCTGTATATAGTTAACCATTTACTTCTCAATAATCCCTGTGAGCAGAGGACTGCTTAACCACTTCCTTACCTTGCAGGTCAGCTGTTCGGGAGAGAGAGGGAGCCGGGACCTTGGAAACAGCGCGGGAGTTTCAAAAAGCGCGGGAGCTGCGAGGCAGAGGGGACAGTTTAAAAAGGGCGCGCCGTGGGTGAGGTAAGTACTGCTTAACCACTTCCTTACCTTGCAGGTCAGCTGTTCGGGAGAGAGATCAGTTTTGGGAGCAGGCCTATTGGCTGACTGTAAATCAGGAAGGATACAAAGGGTGTGGCTGAAGTGCCTATAGAAACAGAGTGCTGGAGGCAAACAGAGTGTATCTGAGTTTGGGTAAGGCTGAGTTCGGGTAAGAGGGGAGTGACAAAAAAAATAAAAAATAAAAAAAAATCAAATTAATTAAGTAAATTAATTAACTAGTTAAGGGAATTTGGTGCTCACCTGAAGGAGGTGCAGAGAAGCAGAGCTGTGAGGGAGCCTCGGGAGCAATTACATCACAGCCAGCAGGTAAGTGATTGGCTTGTAACTGGTAAGTGATTTCTCTCTCTTTGACTTTCTCTTAGCTGTGTAGTGTAGTTCAAATTTAACTTCAGGTTTAAGTCATGGCAGGAGAGCTCAGACCCGTGTCATGCTCCTCTTGTGAGATGTGGCAAGTCAGGGACCCTTCTGGTGTCCCTGACTCCTTCATCTGCAAGAAGTGTGTCCAACTGCAGCTCCTGTTAGACCGCTTGACGGCTCTGGAGCTGCGGATGGACTCACTTTGGAGCATCCGCGATGCTGAGGAAGTTGTGGATAGCACATTCAGTGAGTTGGTCACACCGCAGATTAAAATTACTGAGGCAGATAGGGAATGGGTGACCAACAGACAGAGGAAGAGTAGGAAGGCAGTGCAGGGATCCCCTGCGGTCATCTCCCTCCAAAACAGATTTACCGTTTCGGAAACTGTTGGGGGAGATGGCTCACCAGGGGAAGGTGGCAGCAGCCAGGTTCATGGCACCGTGGCTGGCTCTGCTGCACAAAAGGGCGGGAAAAAGAGTGGCAGAGCTATAGTGATAGGGGATTCAATTGTAAGGGGAATAGACAGGCGTTTCTGCGGACGCAAACGAGAATCCAGGTTGGTATGTTGCCTCCCTGGTGCAAGGGTCAAGGATGTCTCGGAGCGGCTGCAGGGCATTCTGGAGGGGGAGGGTGAACAGCCAGCTGTCGTGGTGCATATAGGCACCAACGATATAGGTAAAAAACGGGATGAGGTCCTACAAGCTGAATTTAGGGAGTTAGGAGTTAAACTAAAAAGTAGGACCTCAAAGGTAGTAATCTCAGGATTGCTACCAGTGCCACGTGATAGTCAGAGTAGGAATGACAGGATAGCTAGGATGAATACGTGGCTTGAGAGATGGTGCAAGAGGGAGGGTTTCAAATTCCTGGGACATTGGGACCGATTCTGGGGGAGGTGGGACCTGTACAAATCGGACGGTCTGCATCTGGGTGGGACCGGAACCAATGTTCTCGGGGGGGGGGGGGTGTTTGCTAGTGCAGTTGGGGAGGGTTTCAACTAATGTGCCAGGGGGATGGGAACCGATGTAGGAAGTCAGTGGGGACAGAAACAAAAGGCAGGAAGCGAGAGTGTGTAAAGCATGACCAGAGAAAGCAGGGCAGAGAGCAAGGAAGGTCTACATTAAACTGCATTTATTTCAATGCAAGGGGCCTGACGGGCAAAGCGGATGAACTCAGGGCATGGATGGGCACATGGGACTGGGATATTATAGCTATGACTGAAACATGGCTAAGGGAGGGGCAGGACTGGCAGCTCAATGTTCCGGGGTACAGATGCTATAGAAAGGATAGAACAGGAGGTAAGAGAGGAGGGGGAGTGGCGTTTTTGATTAGAGAGAACATCACGGCAGTACATAGAGGGGATATATCCGAGGGTTCGCCCACTGAGTCTATATGGGTGGAACTGAAAAATAAGAAGGGAGAGATCACCTTGGTAGGACTGTACTACAGGCCCCCAAATAGTCAGCGGGAAATTGAGGAGCAAATATGTAAGGAGATTACAGATAGCTGCAAGAATAATAGGGTGGTAGTAGTAGGGGACTTTAACTTTCCCAACATTGACTGGGACAGCCATAGCATTAGGGGCTTGGATGTAGGGAAATTTGTTGAGTGTATTCAGGAGGAATTTCTCATTCAGTATGTGGATGGACCGACTAGAGAGGGGGCAAAACTTGACCTCGTCTTGGGAAATAAGGAAGGGCAAGTGACAGAAGTGCTAGTGAGGGATCACTTTGGGACAAGTGACCATAATTCCATTAGTTTTAAGATAGCTATGGAGAATGATAGGTCTGGCCCAAGAGTTAAAATTCTTAATTGGGGCAAGGCCAATTTTGATGGTATCAGACAGGAACTTGCAGAGGTAGATTGGGGGAGACTATTGGCAGGCAAAGGGACGGCTGGTAAACGGGAGGCTTTTAAAAATGTGTTAACCAGGGTGCAGGGTAAGCACATTCCCTTTAGAGTGAAGGGCAAGGCTGGTAGAAGTAGGGAACCCTGGATGACTCGAGATATTGAGACTCTGGTCAAAAAGAAGAAGGAGGCATATGACGTACATAAGCAACTGGGATCAAGTAGGTCCCTTGAAGAGTATAGAGATTGTCGAAATAGAGTTAAGAGGGAAATCAGGAGGGCAAAAAGGGGACATGAAATTGCTTTGGCAAATAATGCAAGGGAGAATCCAAAGAGGTTCTACAGATACATAAAGGGGAAAAGAGTAACTCGGGACAGAGTCGGGCCTCTTAAGGATCAACAAGGACATCTATGTGCAGAGCCACAAGAGTTGGGTGAGATCCTGAATGAATATTTCTCATCGGTATTCACGGTGGAGAAAGGCATGGATGTTAGGAAACTAAGGGAAATAAATAGTGATGTCTTGAGAAGTGTGCATATTACAGAGGAGGAGGTGCTGGAAGTCTTAAAGCGCATCAAGGTAGACAAATCCCCGGGACCTGATGAAATGTATCCCAGGATGTTGTGGGAGGCTAGCGAGGAAATTGCGGGTCCCCTAACCGAGATATTTGAATCATCGGCAGCCACAGGTGAGGTGCCTGAAGATTGGAGAGTGGCGAATGTTGTGCCCTTGTTTAAGAAGGGCAGCAGGGAAAAGCCTGGGAACTACAGACCGGTGAGCCTAACGTCTGTAGTAGGTAAGTTGCTAGAAGGTATTCTGAGAGACAGGATCTACAAGCATTTAGAGAGGCAAGGACTGATTCGGGGCAGTCAGCATGGCTTTGTGCGTGGAAAATCATGTCTCACAAATTTGATTGAGTTTTTTGAGGGAGTGACCAAGAAGGTAGATGAGGGCAGTGCAGTAGACGTTGTCAACATGGACTTTAGCAAAGCCGTTGACAAGGTACCGCATGGTAGGTTGTTGCAGAAGGTTAAAGCTCACGGGAGCCAGGGTGAGGTTGCCAATTGGATTCAAAATTGGCTGGACGACAGAAGGCAGAGGGTGGTTGTAGAGGGTTGTTTTTCAAACTGGAGGCCTGTGACCAGTGGTGTGCCTCAGGGATCGGTGCTGGGTCCACTGTTATTTGTGATTTATATTAGTGATTTGGATGAGAATTTAGGAGGCATGGTTAGTAAGTTTGCAGATGACACCAAGATTGGTGGCACAGTGGATAGTGAAGAAGGTTATCTAGGATTGCAACGGGATCTTGATCAATTAGGCCAGTGGGCCGACGAATGGCAGATGGAGTTTAATTTAGATAAATGTGAGGTGATGCATTTTGGCAGATCGAATCAGGCCAGGACCTACTCAGTTAATGGTATGGCGTTGGGGAGAGTTATAGAACAAAGAGATCTAGGAGTACAGGTTCATAGCTCCTTGAAGGTGGAGTCGCACGTGGACAGGGTGGTGAAGAAGGCATTCGGCATGCTTGGTTTCATTGGTCAGAACATTGAATACAGGAGTTGGGACGTCTTGTTGAAGTTGTACAAGACATTGGTACGGCCACACTTGGAATACTGTGTGCAGTTCTGGTCACCCTATTATAGAAAGGATATTATTAAACTAGAAAGAGTGCAGAAAAGATTTACTAGGATGTTGCCGGGACTTGATGGTTTGAGTTATAAGGAGAGGCTGGATAGACTGGGACTTTTTTCCCTGGAGCGTAGGAGGCTTAGGGGTGATCTTATAGAGGTCTATAAAATAATGAGGGGCATAGATAAGGTAGATAGTCAACATCTTTTCCCAAAGGTAGGGGAGTCTAAAACTAGAGGGCATAAGTTTAAGGTGAGAGGGGAGAGATTCAAAAGGGCCCAGAGGGGCAATTTCTTCACTCAGAGGGTAGTGAGTGTCTGGAATGGGCTGCCAGAGGTAGGAGTAGAGGCGGGTACAATTGTGTCTTTCAAAAAGCATTTAAATAGTTACATGGGTAAGATGGGTATAGAGGGTTATGGGCCAAGTGCGGGCAACAGGGACTAGCTTAATGGTAAAAACTGGGCGGCATGGACTGGTTGGGCCGAAGGGCCTGTTTCCATGCTGTAAACTTCTATGATTCTATGATTCTAGGACAGCACTGTGGTCCGGGAGCCCCCAACTAAAAAGCTGTTTCAGAGACCTCTGTGCTGCATATAGTTAACCATTTACTGCTCAATAATCCCTGGGAGCAGGTGACATGCAGTGTGGCGTCGCGAGCCCCCAATTAAAAAGCTGTTTCAGAGACCTCTGTGCTGTATATAGTTAACCATTTACATCTCAATAATCCCTGGGAGCAGGGTTCAGGCAGTGTGGCTCCGGGAGCCCCCAATTAAAAGTCTATTTCAGTGACCTCTGTGCTATGTATAGTTAACCATTTACTTCTCAATAATCCCTGGGAGCAGGGGACAGGCAGTGTGGCCTCGGGAGCCCCCAATACAAAAGCTGTTTCAGAGACCTCTGTGCCTGTACATAGTTAACCATTTATTGCTCAATAATCCCTGGGAGCAGGGGACAGACAGTGTGGTCCGGGAGCCCCCAATTAAAAAGCTGTTTCGGAAACCTCTGTGCCTGCACATAGTTAACCATTTGCTGCTCAATAATACCTGGGACCAGGGGTCAGGCAGTGTGGCTCCGGGAGCCCCCAATTAAAAAGCTGTTTCGGAGACCTCTGTGCCTGCACATAGTTAACCATTTACTGCTCAATAATCCCTGCGAGCAGGGGACAGGCAGTGTGACCTCGGGAGCACCAAATTAAAAAGCTGATTGAGGAACCTCTGTGCCTCTATATAGTTAACCATTTAATGCTCAGTAATCCCTGGAAGGGGGGACAGGCAGTGTGGCTCTGGGAGCCCCTCATACAAAAGCTGTTTCAGAGACAACTGTGCCTACAGATAGTTAACCATATACTACTCAATAATCCCTGTGAACAGAGGACAGTCAGTGTTGTCCGGGAGCCCCCAATTAAAAATATGTTTCAGAAACCTCTGTGCTGTATATAGTTAACCATTTACTGCTCAATAATCCCTGGGAGCAGGGGACAGGCAATGTGGTACGGGAGCCCACAATTAAAAAGCTGTGTCAGTGACCTCTGTGCTGTATATTGTTAACTATTTACTGCTCAATAATCCGTGGGAGCAGGGGACAGGCATGTGGTCTGGGAGCCCCTAAGTAAAAACTGTTTCAGTGACCTCTGTGCTGTATATAGTTAGTCATTTACTTCCTCTCCATAATCCCTGGGAGCAGGGAAAAAGCAGTGTGACCTCGGGAGCCCCCAATTAAAAAGATGTTTCAGAGACCTCTGTGCTGTATATAGTTAACCATTTACTGCTCAATAATCCCTAGGAGCAGGGGACAGGCATTGTGGCCTCGGGAGCCCCCAATTAAAAAGCTGTTTCAGAGACCTCTGTGCTGTACATAGTTAACCATTTACTTCCTCTCCATAAACCCTGCAAGCAGGGAACAAGCAGTGTGGCCTCGGGAGGCCCCCAATTAAAAAGCTGTTTCAGAGACCTCTGTGCTGCAGAAAGTTAACCGTTTACTGCTCAATAATCCCTCGGAGCGGGGGACAGGCAGTGTGGTCCGTGAGCCCCCAATTAAAAAGCTGTGTCGGTGACATCTGTGCTGTATATAGATAATCATTTACTTCTCAGTAATCCCTAGGAGCAGCGGACAGGCAGTGTGGCTCCGGGAGCCCCCAATTTAAAAGCTGTGTCAGTGACATCTGTGCTGTATATAGTTAACCATTTACTGCTCAATAATCCCTGGGAGCAGGGGACAGGCAGTGTGGCCTTGGGTTCCCCCAATTAAAAAGCTGTTTCAGAGACCTCTGTGCCTGTATATAGTTAACCATTTACTGCTCAATAATCCCTGGGAGCAGGGGACAGGCAGTGTGGCTCCGGGAGCCCCCAAATAAAAGTCTATTTCAGTGACCTCTGTGCCTGTATATAGTTAACCATTTACTTCTCAATAATCCCTGTGAGCAGAACACAGGCAGTGTGGTCCGGGAGCTCCCAATTAAAAAGCTGTTTCAGTGACCTCTGTGCCTTTATATAGTTAACCATTTACTGCTCAATAATCCCTGGGAGCAGGGGACAGGCAGTGTGTCCTCGGGAGCCCCCAATTAAAAAGATGTTTCAGAGACTTCTGTGCTGTATATAGTTAACCATTTACTGCTCAATAATCCCTGGGAGCAGGTGACATGCAGTGTGGCTCTAGGAGCCCCCAATACAAAAGCTGTTTCAGAGACCTCTGTGCCTATATATAGTTAACCATTTATTGCTCAATAATCCCTGGGAGCAGGGGACCGACAGTGTGGTCCGGGAGCCCCCAATTAAAAAGCTGTTTCGGAGACCTCTGTGCTGTATATAGTTAACCATGTAGTTCTCAATAATCCCTGGGAGCAGGGGACAGGCAGTGTGGCCTCGGGAGCCCCCAATTAAAAATCTGTTTCAGAGACCTTAGTGTTGGGTGGGGTTACTGGGTTTTGGGGATGGGGTGGAGATGTTGACCTTGGTTAAGGTGCTCTTTCCAAGAGCCGGTGCAGACTCGACGGGCCGAATGGCCTCCTTCTGCACTGTAAATTATATGATAATCATTTACTTCTCAATAATCCCTAGGAGCAGCGGACAGGCAATGTGGTCCGGGAGCCCCTAAGTAAAAACTGTTTCAGTGACCTCTGTGCTGTATATAGTTAACCATTTACTGCTCAATAATCCCTGGGAGCAGGGGACAGGAAGTGTGGTCTGGGAGCCCCTAAGTAAAAACTGTTTCAGTGACCTCTGTGCTGTATATAGTTAACCATTTACTTCCTCTCCATAATACCTGGGAGCAGGGAAAAAGCAGTGTGACCTCGGGAGCTCCCAATTAAAAAGCTATTTCAGAGACCTCTGTGCTGTATATAGTTAACCATTTGCTTCTCAATAATCCCTGGGAGCAGGGGAAAGGCAGTGTGGCCTCGGGAGACCCCAATTAAAAAGCTGTTACAGAGACCACTGTGCCTCCATATAGTTAACCATTGACTGCTGAATAATCCCTGGGAGCAGGAAACGGGCAGTGTGATCCGGGAGCCCCCAATTAAAAAGCTGTTTCAGAGACCCCTGCTCTGTATATAGTTAACGATTTACTGCTCAATATTCCCTGGGAGCAGGGGACAGGCAGTGTGGCCTCGGAAGCCCCCTATTAAAAAGCTGTTTCAGTGACCTCTGTGCTGTATATAGTTAACAATTTATTGCTCAATAATCCCTGGGAGCAGGGGACAGGCAGTGTGGCCTCGGGAGCCCCCAATTAAAAAGCTGTTTCAGAGACCTCTGTGCTGTATATATTTAACCATTTACTGCTCAATAATCCCTGGCAGCAGGGAACAGGCAGTGTGGCCTCGGGAGACCCCAATGAAAAAGCTGTGTCAGTGACATCTGTGCTGTATATAGTTAACAATTTAGTTCTCAATAATCCCTGTGATAACAGGACAGGCAGTGTGGTCCGGGAGCTCCAAATTAAAAAGCTGTTTCAGAGACCTCTGTGCCTTTATATAGTTAACCATTTACTGCTCAATAATCCCTGGGAGCAGGGGACAGGCAGTGTGGCTCTGGGAGCCCCCACTAGAAAAGCTGTTTCAGAAACCTCTGTGCTGTATATAGTTAACCATTTACTGCTCAATAATCCTTGGGAGCAGTGGACAGGCAGTGTGGTGCTGGAGCTCCCAATTAAAAAGCTGTTTCAGAGATGTCTGCTCTGTATATAGTTAAAAATTTAGTTCTCAATAATCCCTGGGAACAGGTGTCAGGCAGTGTGGTTTTGGGAGCCCCCAATTAAAAGCTGTTTCAGTGACTTCTGTGCTGTATATAGTTAATCATTTACTGCTCAATAATCCCTGTGAGCAGGGGACAGGCAGTGGCCTCGGGAGCCCCAATTAAAAAGCTGTTTCAGAGACATCTGTGCTGTATATAGTTAACCATTTACTGCTCAAATAATCCCTGGGAGCAGGGGACAGGCAGTGTGGCCTTGGGAGCCCCCAATTAAAAAGCTGTTTCAGAGACATCTGTGCTGTATATAGTTAACCATTTACTGCTCAATAATCCCTGGGAGCAGGGGACAGGCAGTGTGGCCTCGGGAGCCCCCAATTAAAAAGCTGTTTCAGTGACCTATGTGCCTGTATATAGTTAACCATTTACTGCTCAATAATCCCTGGGAGCAGGGGGCAGGCAGTGTGACCTCGGGTGCCCCCAATTAAAAAGCTGTTTCAATGACCTCTGTGCTGTATATAGTTAACCATTTACTTCCTCTCCATAACCCCTGGGAGCAGGGAACAAGCAGTGTCACCTCAGGAGCCCCCAATTAAAAAGCTGTGTCAGTGAAATCTGAGCTGTATATAGTTAACTTTTTACTGCTCAATAAACGCCTGGAGCAGGGGACAGGCAGTGTGGTCCGGGAGTCCCCAATTAAAAAGCTGTTTCAGAGACCTCTGTGCCTGTATATAGTTAACAATTTACTGCTCAATAATCCCTGGGAGCAGGTGACATGCGGTGTGGCTCTGCGAGCCCCCAATACAAAAGGTGTTTCAGAGACTGTGCCTGTAAATAGTTAACCATTTACTGCTGAATAATCCTTGGGAGCAGGGGACAGGCAGTGTGGTCCTGGAGCTCCCAAATAAAAAGCTGTTTCAGAGACCTCTGTGCTGTATATAGTTAACCATTTAGTTCTCAATAATCCCTGGGAGCAGGGGACAGGCAGTGTGGCCTCGGGAGCCCACAATTAAAAAGCTGTTTCAGAGACCTCTGTGCCTGTACATAGTTATCCATTTACTTCTCAATAATCCCTGGGAGCAGGGGACAGGAAATGTCGTCCAGGACACCACAATTAAAAAGCTGTTTCAGAGACCTCTGTGCTGTATATAGTTAACCATTTACTGCTCAATAGTCCCTGGGAGCAGGGGACAGGCAGTGTGGCCTCGGGTGCCCCCAATTTTAAAGCTGTTTCAATGACCTCTGTGCTGTATATAGTTAACTATTTACTTCCTCTCCATAATCCCTGGGAGCAGGGAACAAGCAGTGTGACCTCGGGAGCCCCCAATTAAAAAGCTATTTCAGAGACCTCTGTGCTGTATTTAGTTAACCATTTACTGCTCAATAATCCCTGGGAGCATGGGACAGGCAGTTTGGCCTCGGGAGCACCCAATTAAAAAGCTGTTTCAGAGACCTCTGTGCTGTATATAGTTAACCATTTACTGCTCAAAAATCCCTGGGAGCTGAGGACAGGCAGTGTGGCCTCGGAGCCCAGAATTAAAAAGTTGTTTCAGAGACTTCTGTGCCTGTACATAGTTAACCATTTACTGCTCAATAATACCTGGGACCAGGGGACAGGCAGTGTGGCCTCGGGAACCCCAATTAAAAAGCTGTTTCAGAGACCTCTGTGCCTGTATATAGTTAACCATTTACCGCTCAATAATCCCTGTGATCAGGTGACAGGCAGTGTGGCCTCGGGAGCCCCCAATTAAAAAGCTGTGTCCGAGATCCCCAACATGTCGATCCCCAACATGTGCTCTGCTGTTGGGGGCAGGTCGACTAACACTACGGGGTGTTTTGTATTAATGGTTCCGATCTGGATGGGTACAGGGGCTGTGATATGTCCCTGTTGTGAGTGGCCTGTGAAGCCGCTGAGGGTGATAGTGGATGTGGTGGGCCACGTGTCCTTACCAAGGGTGGAGGAATTTAAGATTGTGCGGGACCCTCCTGTGTCCCAGAGAAACTCGATCGGCTGTCCCCTAACCTTTGCTGCGACTACGGGTCGTCCTGACCTATCCCAAAGGGTATCGCAGACCCAGCTGGGGGAGCCTGTACAACGTCAGTCCATTACGGTCAAGTCTGTCTGATCGGACTTGGGGCTAACGCTATGTATGGGCTCTGCATTTTTCTTATTGGGAGTGCCTGTTTGTTGGGCTCTCTGTGGTTTCTTCGGGCCATTGCATTCCTTAGCAAAATGTCCCAATTGGCCGTAATTGTAGCACTCTTGCGGTTTGGCTGGGGGTCTGTTCTTTCCCTCGTTTACCCAGGCGGGGTTGTGGAGAGTGGTTCTTACTGCCTGCACGTCTGCGGCGGCTTGGTTTTCCTCGGGGGTTCTAGTTGCTGATTTACCGTGAGCCGCTTGTTCCCAAACGCGGGACAATCTCTTGACCACCCACTTCTCATTATGAGCCTCCTTCGAGGGGTCATAATTGTGACAGGCATTCTGTCCTGCTTCCGTGGCATGGGAGATAAGGGTGCGGGTCCACTTGGCCATATTGTCTGCGGACAAATGGGCACGATCTACGTTGCCGAAAACGGCTTCAAAGTGAATCCACAAGCGTCCTGCGAACGCTGTGGGGTGTTCAGACTTTTTCTGTCTGCATTTATTCAGACCGTTTACGGGGTCGCCCCGGTTGTACCCGATCGTATCCAGGATGGCGGTATGCATTTCTGCAAGGGTGCCTCCTCCTACATTCTGTGGGTCGGGAAGGGCTGCTGCGACCGATGGGTCTAAGCTGAGGACCGTGAGCTTTACCTGCTCTTTCTCATCCAGGCCGTACATGGTCACCTGGTGATAGACGGTGGTAAAGAAATGGTGTGGGGCTGAAGCAGGGAGGAACGGTGTGATTTTGGCACACGCGTCCCATAATTGGGTCACTGTGAGGGGGGAGGAATATAAGACGTCCGCCTCGTCTGCTGTGGTGGTGCGGTGGGTTGTTACAGGGTTCATGGGAGCCTGTATTATCTGTTGTGTGGGGGGTGGGGGTGCTTTTCTCCTTTGGGGTTTTCCCTGCGCACATGCTCCCTGAACATATCTCTGCGCTGTCTCTTGCAATTCTTCCCAATCAGGGCCGTCTTCCTGGTCTAGACTTTCCCCAAAGGTTTCTTGAAATCCCTTTTGGACAGAAAGCAGTGCTTTCAAGTCTGCAATCTGCTTTCGGCACTTTGCATGGTCCAAAGTACTCTGCCTTTGTTCCGTGGTTGTGGCGTGGAGCGCTCTCAAGGCTGCCTTGAGAGCACTGCATTGTTTCTGGAGCGTCTCTAACTGGTTTTCTGTTTCTTTCTTTACCAGGACTGCACGCTGCAGGTCCTGATAAGCCTTTTCATATTGTGACTGGAAACTACTCAAGTGCGGCAGACAAGATTGGTGACCCCGTTTGGCGTCAGCCACCTCTTCGGCCTTTACTGCTAATTTCCCTTTTAACTCCAGGTTCTCTTTCTCAATTTCGCATACATCGATTTTACTCATCCGATGTATGCCTTCTATTTCCTTGCGGAGCGTCCTGACGACCTCCTCTGTGCCTCGCAATTGTGCCAGACAGGACACAATTGCCATCGGCTTGCGCGCTTTTGCTAAACTCTTTTTGTGGATCTCACTCAGGTTCTCCCACCAAGTATGCCCTATACTTCCAGGACCTGAGTCGTCGTTATTGCTGAAATCCTTCCACACGGGCCATCCTTTGCCCTGCAGAAATTTGCGGATTTCCACTTCCCAAACGGGACACTGTCCCGCTCCTACGCTGCTGACTGGTGCGACAGCAAAATCTTCGGGGTTCATGAGGCGCTGCATCGCTTGCATTGCCTGCATGGCTCTCTCTTATCTGCTCGTTACGTTCGAATGTGGAACAGGGGGCTAAGGTGGTGTGGTAGATGCGGGTACGGCTTGCGCTAATTTCCAAAATAACAACTGCCGATAGTTTTGACGCAACAAAAAATCTATCAGTTTTGGCTTCTAGCCCTGTTAGTTACGCAGGCAGAGACACACTTCCGAATTGCGAATAATTAACCAGAACCGCTTGAACACTTGTGTTTTTTTTTGTTTTGTTTCCAATTGGATTCTAATTCAAAATGTTGGGGTTCTCCCGGAGTGGTTTTCCACTTCTAAGTCGGGTCCCGGAGGAGTCGCCAATTATGTTGCTCTTTTAACCTTAGTCTATTTGCTCTGTTTACGTCACCTTTGCTCACGAGTCGCCAGGTATCTTTATGATACCACCACGTGGTTCAAGTTTAGGTTATGATTAATAACACAGCACACCGCTTAGTAAGGATTAAAACAACGGTCATTTATTATATACAACAAGCAATATTGATACCCTAATACTACTTTCTATACAATAAACCTATCACTACTGGCCAATACTTAGCTTAGGAAGAGCCCACCAGGTCAGGGAAACGAATGGCTCGTCCAATCAGATCTGGCCCGCGGGATTCAAAAGGCTGCTACAGGTCGGTGGCTAGGTGTCTCTACAGGATAGCGATCGTTGGGTTCACACTTACTGCTGCCGGTGGCTGGTCTTGCGAAGGTCTCGAGCAGGCGAAGAGGAGAGAAAGCGAGATCTGAACTTGGACCTTTACTTTTATAGGGCCCAGGGGCTTCCCGCCCCCCTGGGCGGCCCTTGACACTGAGTCCCGAGTATTTGGAATCTGTCCCCAGTCCCTGGGGTCGATGTGTCCAATGGTGAGGCGATTCCTCGATCGGGGGGTGGTCGCTCACCTGTCTTTGTTTCGGCCACTGCAGGCGCCGACAGGTCTGGCCCGGTATTCAATTGCTAATATGTTGCAATTGTTCCCGGGGATAGCCGATTTAACTGTGGATGTCTGAGTAGATTAGGTGTAAACAGTCCTGAATGAAACAGCGGATACCTGGGTTGAAGGGCTGTTGATAGCCCTGAGTATCGATCTGGGCTACATTCCCAGAGCTGAATATGCAAACCTGTCTGCAGCAGCCTGCTTGTATCTTCTTGGCTGCTTTTCCCAGCAGTCATTCGGGTTAGCCGTTTTAAACTGGGTTTTGGCCAGATTAATCGGAACGCAGCCATTTTACATGGCTACAGGAGCAGGGGACAGGCAGCGTGGCCTCGGGAGCCCCCAATTAAAAAGCTGTTTCAGAGACCTCTGTGCCTGTATATAGTTAACCATTTACTGCTCAATAATCCCTGGGAGCAGGGGACAGGCAATGTGGCTCTGGGAGCCCCCAATTAAAATGCTGTTTCAGAGCCCTCTGTGCCTGTATATAGTTAACCATTTACTGCTCAATAATCCCAGGGAGCAGGGGACAGGCAGTGTGGCCTTGGGAGCCCCCAATTAAAACGCTGTTTCAGAGACCTCTGTGCCTGTATATAGTAAACCATTTACTGCTCAATAATACCTGGGGCCAGGGGACAGGCAGTGTGGTCCGGGAGCCCCCAATTAAAAAGCTATTTCAGTGATATCTGTGCTGAAAATAGCTCAACAATTATTGCTCAATAATCCCTGGGAGGTGGGGACAGGCAGTGTGGCCTCGGGAGCCCCCAATTAAAACGCTGTTTCAGAGACCTCTGTGCCTGTATATAGTAAACCATTTACTGCTCAATAATCCCTGGGAGCAGGGGGCAGGCAGTGTGTTCCGGGAGCCGACAATTCTAAAGCTGTTTCAGAGACCTCTGTGCCTGTATATAGTTAACTATTTACAGCTCAATAATCTCTGGGAGTAGGGGACAGGCAGTGTTGCCTCGGGAGCCCCCGATTAAAAAGCTGTTTCAGAGACCTCTGTACGTGTATATAGTTAACCATTTACTTCTCAATAATCCCTGTGAGCAGGGGACAGGCAGTGTGGCCTCGGTGGCCCCCAATTAAGAAGCTGTTTCAGAGACCTCTGTACCTGTATATAGTTAACCATTTACTGCTCAATAATCCCTGGGGCCAGGGGACAGGCAGTGTGGTCCGGGAGCCCCCAATTAAAAAGCTATTTCAGTGATATCTGTGCTGAAAATAGCTAACCAATTATTGCTCAATAATCCCTGGGAGCTGGGGACAGAGAGAGTGGCCTCGGGAGCTCCCAATTAAAAAGCTGTTCCAGTGACCGCTCTGCCTGGAAATAGTTAACCATTTACTGCTCAATAATCCCTGGGAGCAGGGGGCAGGCAGTGTGGCCTCGGGAACCCCTTATTAAAAAGTTGTGTCAGAGACCTCTGTGTCTGTAGAAGTTAACCATTTACTGCTCAATAATCGCTGGGAGCAGGAGACAGGCAGTGTGGCCTCGGGAGCTCCCAATTTAAAAGCTGGTTCAGAGACCTCTGTGTCTGTAGAAGTTAACCATTTACTGCTCAATAATCCCTGGGAGCAGGGGACAGGCAGTGCGACCTCGGGAGCCCCCAATTAAAAAGCTGTTTCAGAGACCTCTGTGCCTGAATATAGTTAACCATTTACTGCTCAATAATCCCTGGGAGCAGGGGACAGGCAGTGTTGTCCGGTAGCTACCAATTCTAAAGCTGTTTCAGAGACCTCTGTGCTGTATATAGTTAACCATTTACTGCTCAATAATCCCTGGGAGCAGGGGACAGACAGTGTTGCCTTGGGAGCCCCCAATTAAAAAGCTGTTTCAGAGACCTCTGTGCTGTATATCGTAAACCATTTACTCCTCAACAATCCCTGAGATCAGGGGACAGGCAGGGTGGCCTCGGGAGGCCCCAATTAAAAAGCTGTTTCAGAGACCTCTGTGCTGTATGTAGTTAACCATTTACTGCTCAATAATCCCTGGGAGCAGGGGACAGGAAGTTTGGCCTCGGGCGCCCCCAATTAAAAAGCTGTTTCAGAGTCACCTGTGTGTATGTAGTTAACCATTTACTGCTCAATAATCCCTGGGAGCAGGGGACAGGTAGTTTGGCCTCGGGAGCCCCTATTAAAAAGCCGTTTCAGAGACGTCTGTGCTGTATACCGTTAACCATTTACTGCTCAATAATCCCTGGGAGCAGGGGACAGGCAGTGTGGCCTCGGGAGCCGCCAATTAAAAAGCTGTGACTGAGACCTTTGTGCCTGGATATAGTTAACCATTTACTGCTCAATAATCCCTGGGAGCAGGGGACAGGCAGTGTGGCCTCGGGAGCCCACAATTAAAAAGTTGTTTCAGAGACCTCTGTGCTGTATATAGTTAACCATTTACTGCTCAATAAGCCCTGGGAGCAGGAGACAGGCAGGGTGGCCTCGGGAGCCCCCAATTAAAAAGCTGTTTCAGAGACCGCTGTGCCTGTATGTAGTTAACCATTTACTGCTCAGTAATCCCTGGGAGCAGGGGACAGGCAGTGTGGCCTTGGGAGCCCCCAATTAAAAAGCTGTTTCAGAGACCTCTGTGCTGTATATAGTTAACAATTTACTGCTCAATAATCTCTTGGAGCAGGGGACAGGCAGTGTGGTCCGGGAGCCACAAATTCAAAAGCTGTTTCAGAGACCTCTGTGCTGTATATAGTTAACCATTTACTGCTCAATAATCCCTGGGAGGAGGGGACAGGCAGTGTGGCCTCGGGAGCACCTTATTAAAAAGCTGTTTCAGCGACCTCTGTGCTGTATATAGTTAACCATTTACTGCTCAATAACCCCTGGGTGCAGGTGACAGGCAGTTTGGCCTCGCGAGCCCACTATTGAAAAGCTGTTTCAGAGACCTCTGTGCTCTATATAATTAACCATTTACTGCTCAATGTTCCCTGGGCGCAGGGAACAGGCACTGTGGTCTCGGGAGCCCCCAATTAAAAAGCTGTGTAAGAGACCTCTGTGCTGTATATAATTAAATATTTACTGCTCATAATCCCTGGCAGCAGGGGACAGGCAGTGTTTCCTCGGAAGCCCCCAATGAAAAAGCTGTATCAGAGACCTCTGTACCTGTATATAGTTAACCTTTTACTGCTGATTAATCCCTGGGAGCATTTGACAGGCAGTGTGGCCTCGGGAGCCTCCAATTAAAAAGCTGTTTCAGAGACCTCGGCGCCTAAATATAGTAAACCATTTACTACTCAATAATCCCTGGGAGCGGGGGACAGGCAGTGTGGCCTCGGGAACCCCCAATTAAAAAGCTGTTTCTGAGACCTCTGTGCTGTGTATCGTTAAGCATTTACTGCTCAATAATCGCTGGGAGCAGGGGACAGGCAGTGCGGCCAGGGAGCCCCCAATTAAAAAGCTGGTTCAGAGACCTCTGTGCCCGTATATAGTTAACCATTTACTGCTCAATAATCCCTGGGAGCAGGGGACAGTCAGTGCGGCCTCGGGAGTTCGAAAATAAAAAGCTGTTTCAGTGACCCCTGTGCCTGTATGTAGTTAACCATTTACTGCTCAATAATCCCTGGGAGCAGGGGACAGGAAGTTTGGACTCGGGAGCCCCCAATTAAAAAGCTGTTTCAGTGACCTCTGTGCTGTTTATCGTTAACCATTTACTGCTCAATAATACCTGGGAGCAGGGGAGAGGCAGTGTGGCCTCGGGAGTTCGAAAATAAAAAGCTGTTTCAGTGACCCCTGTGCCTGTATGTAGTTAACCATTTACTGCTCAATAATCCCTGGGAGCAGGGGACAGGAAGTTTGGACTCGGGAGCCCCCAATTAAAAAGCTGTTTCAGTGACCTCTGTGCTGTTTATCGTTAACCATTTACTGCTCAATAATCCCTGGGAGCAGGGGAGAGGCAGTGTGGCCTCGGGAGCCCTCAATTAAAAAGCTGTTTCAGAGACCTCTGTGCATGTATATATTTAAGCATTTACTTCCCAATAATCCCTGGGAGCCGGCGTTAGGCAGTGCGGCTGCGGGAGACCCTTATTAAAAAGCAGTTTCAGAGACCTCTGGGCCTGTATATCGTTAACCATTTACTGCTCAATAATCCCTGGGAGCAGTGGACAGGCATTGTGGCATCGGGAGCCCAGAATTAAAAAGCTGTTTCAGAGACCTCTGTGCTGTATATCGTTAACCATTTACTTCTCAATAATCCCTGCGAGCAGGGGTCAGGCAGTGTGGTCCGGGAGCCCCAAATTAAAAAGCTGTTTCAGAGACATCTGTGCTGTATATAGTTAACCCTTTACTGCTCAATAATCCCTGGGAGCAGGGGTCAGGCAGTGTGGCATCGGGAGCCCCCATTAAAAAGCTGTTTCAGAGACCTCTGTGCATGTATATAGTTAACCATTTACTTCTCAGTAATCGCTGGGAGCAGGGAACACGCAGTGTGGTCCGGGAGCCCCCAATTAAAAAGCTGTGTCAGAGACCTCTGTGCTGTATATAGTTAACCATTTACTGCTCAATAAGCCCTGGGAGCAGGTGACAGGCAGTGTGGTCCGGGAGCCTCCAATTAAATAGCTGTTTCAGTGACCTCTGCGCCTGTATATATTTAAGCATTTACTTCTCAATAATCCGGAGCAGGGGACAGGCAGTGAGGTCCAGGAGCCCCCAATTAAAAAGCTGTTTCAGAAACATCTGTGCTGTATATAGTTAACCATTTACTGCTCAATAATCCCTGGGAGCAGGGGTCAGGCAGTGTGGCATCGGGAGCCCCCATTAAAAAGCTGTTTCAGAGACCTCTGTGCATGTATATAGTTAACCATTTACTTCTCAGTAATCGCTGGGAGCAGGGAACACGCAGTGTGGTCCGGGAGCCCCCAATTAAAAAGCTGTGTCAGAGACCTCTGTGCTGTATATAGTTTACCATTTACTGCTCAATAAGCCCTGGGAGCAGGTGACAGGCAGTGTGGTCCGGGAGCCCCCAATTAAATAGCTGTTTCAGTGACCTCTGCGCCGGTATATATTTAAGCATTTACTTCTCAATAATCCGGAGCAGGGGACAGGCAGTGAGGTCCAGGAGCCCCCAATTAAAAAGCTGTTTCGGAGGCCTCTGTGCCTGTATGTAGTAAACCATTTACTGCTCAATAATCCCTGGGAACAGGGGACAGGCAATGTGGCCTCGGGAGCTCCCAATTAAAAAGCTGTTTCAGTGACCTCTGTGTCTGTATATAGATAACCATTTACTTCTCACTAACCCCTGGGAACCGGGGTCAGGCAGAGTGGTCCGGGAGCCCCCAATTAAAAAGCTGTTTCAGTGACCTCTGTGCTGTATATAGTTAACCATTTACTGCTCAATAATCCCTGGGAGCAGGGGACAGGAAGCGTGGTCCGGGAGCCACCAATTAAAAAGCTGTTTCAGTGACCTCTGTGCTGTGTATAGTTAACCTGTTACTGCTCAATAATCCCTGGGAGCAGGGGACAGGCAGTGTGGTCCGGGAGACCCCAATTCAGAAGCTGTTTCAGAGACCTCTGTGCTGTATATAGTTCACCATTTACTGCTCAATAATCCCTGGGAGCAGGGGACAGGCAGTGTGGCCTCGGGAGCACCCAATTAAAAAGCTGTTTCAGAGACCTCTGTGCCTGTATATAGTGAACCATTTACTGCTCAATAATCCCTGGGAGCAGGGGACAGGCAGTGTGGCTTCGGGAGTCCCCAATTAAAAAGCTGTTTCAGAGACCTCTGTGCCTGTATCAGTTAACCATTTACTGCTCAATAATCCCTGGGAGCAGGGGACAGGCAGTGTGGTCTGGGAGCTCCCAATTAAAAAGCTGTTTCAGTGACATCTGTGCCTTTATATAGTTAACCATTTATTGCTCAATAATCCCTGGGTGCATGGGACAGGCAGTGTGGTCCGGGAGCTCCCAATTAAAAAGCTGTTTCAGAGACCTCTGTGCCTGTATTTATTTGACCATTTCCTGCTCAATAATCGCTGGGAGCAGGGGACAGGCAGTGCGGTCCGGGATCCCCCTATTAAAAAGATATTTCAGAGACCTCTGTCCTGTATATGGTTAACTATTTACTGCTCAATAATCCCTTGGAGCAGGGGACTGGAAGTGTGGCCTTGGGAGCCACCAATTAAATAGCTGTGTCAGAGACTTCTGTGCCTGTAAATAGTTAACCATTTACTGCTCAATAATCGCTTGGAGCAGGGGACAGGCAGTGTGGCCTCGGGAGCACCCAATTAAAAAGCTGTTTCAGTGACCTCTGTGCCTGTATATAGTTAACCACTTACTGCTCAATAATCCCTGGGAGCAGGGGCAGGGAGTGTGGCCTCGGGAGCCCGCAATTAAAAAGCTTTTTCAGAGACCTCTGTGCCTGTATATAGTGAACCATTTACTGTTCAATAATCCCTCGGAGCAGGAGACAGGCAGTGTGGCCTCGGGAGCCCCCAATTAAAGAGCTGTTTCAGAGACCTCTGTGCCTGTATCAGTTAACCATTTACTGCTCAATAGAACATAGAACAATACAGCGCAGTACAGGCCCTTCGGCCCACTATGTTGCACCGAAACAAAAGCCATCTAACCTACACTATGCCATTATCATCCATATGTTTATCTAATAAACGTTTAAATGCCCTCAATGTTGGCGAGTTCACTACTGTAGCAGGTAGGGCATTCCACGTCCTCACTACTCTTTGCGTAAAGAACCTACCTCTGACCTCTGTCCTATATCTATTACCCCTCAGTTTAAAGTTATGTCCCCTCGTGCCAGCCATATACATCCGCGGGAGAAGGCTCTCACTGTCCACCCTATTCAACCCCCTGATCATTTTGTATGCCTCTATTAAGTCTCCTCTTAACCTTCTTCTCTCTAACGAAAACAACCTCAAGTCCATCAGCCTTTCCTCATAAGATTTTCCCTCCATACCAGGCAACATCCTGGTAAATCTCCTCTGCACCCGCTCCAAAGCCTCCACGTCCTTCCTATAATGCGGTGACCAGAACTGTACGCAATACTCCAAATGCGGCCGTACCAGAGTTCTGTACAGCTGCAACATGACCTCCCGACTCCGGAACTCAATCCCTCTACCAATAAAGGCCAACACTCCATAGGCCTTCTTCACAACCCTATCAACCTGGGTGGCAACTTTCAGGGATCTATGTACATGGACACCTAGATCCCTCTGCTCATCCACACTTTCAAGAAGTTTACCATTAGCCAAATATTCCGCATTCCTGTTATTCCTTCCAAAGTGAATCACCTCACACTTCTCTACATTAAACTCCATTTGCCACCTCTCAGCCCAGCTCTGCAGCTTATCTATATCCCTCTGTAACCTGCTACATCCTTCCACACTATCGACAACATCACCGACTTTAGTATCGTCTGCAAATTTACTCACCCACCCTTCTGCGCCTTCCTCTAGGTCATTGATAAAAATGACAAACAGCAACGGCCCCAGAACAGATCCTTGTGGTACTCCACTTGTGACTGTACTCCATTCTGAACATTTCCCATCAACCACCACCCTCTGTCTTCTTTCAGCTAGCCAATTTCTGATCCCCATCTCTAAATCACCCTCAATCCCCAGCCTCCGTATTTTTTGCAATAGCCTACCGTGGGGAACCTTATCAAACGCTTTGCTGAAATCCATATACACCACATCAACTGCTCCACCCTCGTCTACCTGTTCAGTCACCTTCTCAAAGAACTCAATAAGGTTTGTGAAGCATGACCTACCCTTCACAAAGCCATGCTGACTATCCCTGATCATATTATTCCTATCTAGATGATTATAAATCTTGTCTCTTATAATCCTCTCCAAGACTTTACCCACTACAGACGTGAGGCTCACCGGTCTATAGTTGCCGGGGTTTTCTCTGCTCCCCTTTTTGAACAAAGGGACCACATTTGCTGTCCTCCAGTCCTCTGGCACTATTCCTGTAGCCAATGATGACATAAAAATCAAAGCCAAAGGTCCAGCAATTCCTTCCCTGGCCTCCCAGAGAATCCTAGGATAAATCCCATCAGGTCCCGGGGACTTATCTATTTTCAGCCTGTCCAGAATTGCCAACACCTCTTCCCTACGTACCTCAATGCCATCTATTCTATTAGCCTGGGGCTCAGCATTCTCCTCCACAACATTATCTTTTTCCTGAGTGAATACTGACGAAACATATATCCCTGGGAGCAGGGGACAGGCAGTGTGGTCCGGGAGCCCCCAATTAAAAAGCTGTTTCAGAGACCTCTGTGCCTGTATATAGTTAACCATTTACTGCTCAATAATCCCTGGGAGCAGGGGACAGGCTAGTGTGGCCTCGGGAGCCGCCAATTAAAAAGCTGTTTCAGAGACCTCTGTGCCTGTATGTAGTTAACCATTTACTGCTCAATAATCCCTGGGAGGATGGGTCAGGCAGTGTGGTCCGGGAGCCCCCAATTGAAAAGCTGTATCAGAGACCTCTGTGCCTATATATAGTTAACCATTTACTGCTCAATAATCCCTGGGAGCAGGGAACAGGCAGTGTGGCCTCGGGAGCCCCCAATTAAAAAGCTGTTTCAGTGACCTCTGTGCAGTATATAGCTAACCATTTACTGATCAATAATTCCTGGGAGCAGGGGACAGGCAGTGTGGCTTCGGGAGCCCCCAATTAAAAAGCTGTTTCAGAGACCTCTGTGCTATATATAGTTAACCATTTACTGCTCAATAAACCCGCGGAGCAGGGGACAGGCAGTGTGGCCTTGGGAGCCCCAATTAAAAAGCTGTTTCAGAGACCTCTGTGCTGTATATAGTTAACCATTTCCTGCTCAGTAATCCCTCGGAACAGGGGACAGGCAGTGTGGCCTGGGGAGCCCCCATTTAAAAGCTGTTTTAGTGACCTCTGTGCTGTATATAGTTAACCATTTACTGCGAAACAATCCCTGGGAGCAGAGGTCAGGCAGGTTGTACGGGAGCCCCCCCCCCCCCCCCCCCATTAAAAAGCTGTGTCAGAGACCTCTGTGCTGTAGTTAGTTAACCATTTGCTGCTCAATAATCCCTGGGAGCAGGGGACAGGCAGTGTGGTCTCGGGAGCCCCCAATTAAAAAGCTGTTTCAGTGACCTCTGTGCTGTATATAGTTAACCATTTACTTTTCCTCAATAATCCCCTTTCGTGTGATACAAGGAGCCCCTGCAGTGTTGCCTCAAACCACCACAGTGTAATGGTCACCATTAATGAGACGAGTTTCTAAATTCCGGATACAGAAACGGGCAATGGAACTGTGCCGTTAACAGCCACTGACAGGACCATCCACTGCCTGGTGTCAGGCTCCAGGCCGTGCTGAAGGAGGCGACACCGTTCTGTAACCAGCTCCTTGTTATATCAGATTTGACAGGACCATCCACTGCCTGGTGTCAGGCTCCAGGCCGTGCTGAAGGAGGCGACACCGTTCTGTAACCAGCTCCTTGTTATATCAGATTTGACAGGACCATCCACATCCTGGTGTCAGGCTCCAGGCCGTGCTGAAGGAGGCGACACCGTTCTGTAACCAGCACCTTGTTATATCAGATTTGACAGGACCATCCACAGCCTGTTGTCAGGCTCCAGGCCGTGCTGAAGGAGGCGACACCGTTCTGTAACCAGCTCCTTGTTATATCAGATTTGACAGGACCATTCACAGCCTGGTGTCAGGCTCCAGGCCGTGCTGAAGGAGGCGACACCGTTCTGTAACCAGCACCTTGTTATAACAGATTTGACAGGACCATCCACAGCCTGGTGTCAGGCTCCAGGCCGTGCTGAAGGAGGCGACACCGTTCTGTAACCAGCTCCTTGTTATATCAGATTTGACAGGACCATCCACAGCCTGGTGTCAGGCTCCAGGCCGTGCTGAAGGAGGCGACACCGTTCTGTAACCAGCTCCTTGTTATATCAGATTTGACAGGACCATCCACTGCCTGGTGTCAGGCTCCAGGCCGTGCTGAAGGAGGCGACACCGTTCTGTAACCAGCTCCTTGTTATATCAGATTTGACAGGACCATCCACAGCCTGGTGTCAGGCTCCAGGCCGTGCTGAAGGAGGCGACACCGTTCTGTAACCAGCTCCTTGTTATATCAGATTTGACAGGACCATCCACAGCCTGGTGTCAGGCTCCAGGCCGTGCTGAAGGAGGCGACACCGTTCTGTAACCAGCACCTTGTTGTGACAATTTGACAGGACCATCCACAGCCTGGTGTCAGGCTCCAGACCGTGCTGAAGGAGGCGACACCGTTCTGTAACCAGCTCCTTGTTATATCAGATTTGACAGGACCATCCACAGCTTGTTGTAAGGCTCCAGGCCGTGCTGAAGGAGCCGACACCATTCTGTAACCAGCTCCTTGTTATATCAGATTTGCCTCACACTTTGCCCCTGGGTTGTTGTGATGAACGGTTACTGGAACACATTACCCTTGTCATCATGTAAGGTTATGTTAGCACACGTCTCAGCTCGAGTCTAGTTCTTAGCTTGTTAAAGCCTTCTTTACTGTTTACACTCTAAGCGTCGTTAATGAGGGTACCACAGTTGTTAAAGTGTTCTTGTAAATCCCCAAGATGCTGGTACAGAGAACTTCCCCCTCTCTCTTTCCAGCCTTTCCCCTCTCTGCAGACTTTGCTCCATTTGTTGGTCATGTTACAGACCCAGATTCACAGTAACTGCAGTCCCCAGACCTCGTCCAGAACGGGGTCACCAAATTATCTGTTCTCACTTAATGTCTGCAGTTACCCATTCTCATCACCTCCACTAATTTCTGTTCTCGGCGAGGCGTTTTCAGAACCCCAAAATGTATCATGGAGTTCAACCAACCTCTCCCTTAAATGTATTTGTTGCTTTTCCGAGCACACGGCTTGTTCCCTAGGTGTGGTATTACAATTATGGACACGTGGGTTTTTGAACACAAAATAATGTTTATTCCATAACTCAACTTAAAAGCTTAAATAAACATTGGCTCTCTGAACACCCCTTACTTCAAAGATAACTCAGAAAATATTGCAAAAGTAAATAATTCCTTAAAATGTTCCTTCAAACTTACAAGAGAATTAACACCTTTCAACAAAATCACATCAGGCTAACGGCTTTGTAATTATGAGTTAAAGTCACCCAAATGATCCAGAGATAGACTTTCATGGCAGTGATCCAGCTCACTGCAAAACACAGACACACACCCAGCTCTTTTCCTCCAAACTGCAAAACTAAACTGCAAAATGGCTGACCTGACCTCAGCTCCACCCACTCTCTGCATCACTGTTTTCCGTGTTGTAAAGGTACTCTCACATGACACTTTCCAATAACACAACCGCCAGAGACCCATCCACATCACTTCCACAAAGTTCCCAATAACACAACCTCCAGAATCACATCCCCAGCACCTCCACTACCTTCCCAATAACACAACATCCAGAAACACATCCTCATCATCTCCACTAACCACTCAATAACACCATCTCCAGAACAACATCCACATCACCTCTACTAACATCCCAATAACACAACCTCCTGAAACACATCCTCATCATCTCCACTAACTTCCCAATAACACAACCCCCAGAAACAGATCCTCAGCACCTCCACTAACTTCCCAATAACACATCCCTCAGAAACACATCCACATCACCTCCACTAACTCCCCAATAACACATGCACCAGAAACATATCCACATCACCTCCACAAACTTTCCAAGAACATCAACTCCAGAAACACAGCCTCATCAACTCCACTAACTCCTCAATTACTGAACCACCAAAAATCGATCCACTTCACCTCCACTAGCTTCCCAATAACACAACCTCCAGAAACACATCCACATCACCTCCACTAACTTCCCAATAACACAACCTCCAGAAACACACCCACATCACCTCCACTAACTTCCCAATAATACAACCTCCAGAAACCCATCCTCGTCACCTCCACTAACTTCCCAATAACACAAGCTACAGAAACACATCCTCATCACCTCCACTAACTTCCCAATAACACAACCTCCAGAAACCCATCATCAGCACCTCCACTAACTTCCCAAAAACACAACCTCCAGAAACACATCCACGTCACCTCCACTAACCACCCAATAACACATCTCCAGAACCACATCCACAGCACCTCTACTAACTTCCAATAACACAACCTCCAGAAACACATCCTCATCATGACCACTCACTACCCAATAACACATCTCCAGAACCACATCCACAGCACCTCTACTAACTTCCAATAACACAACCTCCTGAAACACATCCTCATTATCTCGAATAACTTACCAATAACACAACCTCAAGAAACACATCCTCATCACCTCCACTAACTTCCCAATAACACAAACCCCAGAAACACATCCTCATCACCTCCACTAACTTCCCAATAACACAACCTCCAGAAACACATCCACATCATCCAAACTAATGTTACAATAACACAACCACCAGCAAAACATCCACATCACCTCCACTACCTTCCCAACAACACAACCTCCAGAAACACATCCACATCACCTCCACTATCTCCTCAATAATGCAACCACCAGAAACACATCCTCATCATCCACACTAACACAACTACCAGAAACACGTCCTCATCACCTCCACTAACTTCCCAATAACACAACCCCCAGAAACACAACAACATCACCTCCACTAACTGCCCAATAACACAACATCCAGAAACAGATCCACCTCACCTCCACTAACTTTCCAATAACACAACCACCAGAAACACATCCTCATCAACTCCACTAACTTCCCAATAACACAATCACCAGAAACACACCCACATCACCTCCACTAACTTCCCAATAACACAACCTCCAGAAACACATCCACAGCACCTCTACTAACTTCCAATAACACAACCTCCTGAAACACATTCTCATTACCTCCACTAACTTCCCAATAACACAAACTCCAGAAACACATCCTCATCACCTCCACTAACTTCCCAATAACACAAACTCCAGAAACACATCCTCATCACCTCCACTAACTCCTCAATAATGCAACCACCAGAAACTCATCCATATCATCCACACTAACTTTCCAATAACACAACCTCCAGAAACACATCCTCATCACCTCCACTAACTTCCCAATAACACAACCTCCAGAAACACCTCCTCATCACCTCCACTATCATCCCAATAACACAACTTCCAGAAACACATCCTCATCACCTTCACTAACTTCCCAATAACACAACCTCCAGAAACACATCCTCATCACCTCCACTAACTTCCCAATAACACAACCTCCAGAAACACATCCTTATCACCTCCACTACCTTCCCAATAACACAACCTCCAGAAACACATCCACATCACCTCCACTATCTCCTCAATAATGCAACCACCAGAAACACATCCACATCATCCACACTAACGTCCCAATAACACAACCACCAGAAACACATCCTCATCACCTCCACTTACCTCCCAATAACACAACCCCCAGAAACACACCCACATCACCTCCACTAACTTCCCAATAACACAACATCCAGAAACACATCCTCAGCACCTCCACTAACTTCCCAATAAGACAACATCCAGAATCACTTCCTCAGCACCTCCACTAATTTCCCAATACACATCCCCCAGAAACACATCCACATCATCTCCACTAACTCCCCAATAACAAAACCACCAGAAACACATCCACATCACCTCCACTAACTTCCCAACAACACAACATCCAGAAACACATCCTCAGCACCTCCACTAACATCCCAATAACACATCCCGCAGAAACACATCCTCAGCACCTCCACTAACATCCCAATTGCACAACATCCAGAAACAAATCCTCACCACCTCCACTAACTTCCCAATAACACAACCTCCAGAAACAAATCCTCATCACCTCCACTAACCTCCCAATAACACAACCTTCAGAAACACATCCTCATCACTTCCACTAACTTCACATTAACACAACATCCAGAAACACATCCACTTCACCTCTACTAACTTCCCAATAACACAACCTCCAGAAACACACCCACAGCACCTCCACTTACTTCCCAATAACACAACATCCAGAAACACATCCACTTCAAATCTACTAACATCCCAATAACACAACATCCAGAAACACATCCACATCACCTCCGCTAACTTCCCAATAACACAACCTCCAGAAACCCATCCTCAGCACCTCCACTAACTTCCCAATAACACAACCTCCAGAAACACATCCACGTCACCTCCACTAACCACCCAATAACACATCTCCAGAACCACATCAACAGCACCTCTACTAACTTCCAATAACACAACCTCCAGAAACACATCCCCATTACCTCCACTAACTTGCCAATAACACAACCTCCAGAAACACATCCACACCACCTCCACTAACTTCCCAATAACACAACCTCCAGAAACAAATCCACATCACCTCCACTAACATCCCAATAACACAACCTCAAGAAACACATCCACATCAACTCCACTAACTTCCCAAGAACACAACCTCCAGAAACACATCCACATCACCTCCACTAACATCCCAATAACACAACCTCCAGAAACACATCCACATCACCTCCACTGACATCCCAATAATACAACCTCCAGAAACACATCCTCATCACCTCCACTAACTTCCCAATAACAATCTCCAGAAACACATCCACTTCACTTCCACTCACTTCCCAATAATATAACCTCCATAAACACATCCACTTCACCTCCATTTCCTTCCCATTACCAAAACCTACAGAAACACATCCACATCACCACCACTAACTTCCCATTAAAACAGCCTCCAGAAACACATACTCATCACCTCCACTAACTTCCCATTAAAACAGCCTCCAGAAACACATACTCATCACCTCCACTAACTTCCCAATAACACAACCTCTAGAATCACATCCACATCACCTCCACTAATCACCCAGTAACACAATCTCCAGAAGCACATCCTCATCACCTCCACTAACTTCCCAATAACACAATCACCAGAAACACACCCACATCACCTCCACTAACTTCCCAATAACACAACCTCCAGAAACACATCCACAGCACCTCTACTAACTTCCAATAACACAACCTCCTGAAACACATTCTCATTACCTCCACTAACTTCCCAATAACACAAACTCCAGAAACACATCCTCATCACCTCCACTAACTTCCCAATAACACAACCTCCAGAAACACATCCTCATCACCTCCACTAACTCCTCAATAATGCAACCACCAGAAACTCATCCATATCATCCACACTAACTTTCCAATAACACAACCTCCAGAAACACATCCTCATCACCTCCACTAACTTCCCAATAACACAACCTCCAGAAACACATCCTCATCACCTCCACTAACATCCCAATAACACAACCTCCAGAAACACATCCTCATCACCTCCACTAACTTCCCAATAACACAACCTCCAGAAACACATCCTCATCACCTCCACTAACTTCCCAATAACACAACCTCCAGAAACACATCCTTATCACCTCCACTACCTTCCCAATAACACAACCTCCAGAAACACATCCACATCACCTCCACTATCTCCTCAATAATGCAACCACCAGAAACACATCCACATCATCCACACTAACGTCCCAATAACACAACCACCAGAAACACATCCTCATCACCTCCACTTACCTCCCAATAACACAACCCCCAGAAACACACCCACATCACCTCCACTAACTTCCCAATAACACAACATCCAGAAACACATCCTCAGCACCTCCACTAACTTCCCAATAAGACAACATCCAGAATCACTTCCTCAGCACCTCCACTAATTTCCCAATACACATCCCCCAGAAACACATCCACATCATCTCCACTAACTCCCCAATAACAAAACCACCAGAAACACATCCACATCACCTCCACTAACTTCCCAACAACACAACATCCAGAAACACATCCTCAGCACCTCCACTAACATCCCAATAACACATCCCGCAGAAACACATCCTCAGCACCTCCACTAACATCCCAATTGCACAACATCCAGAAACAAATCCTCACCACCTCCACTAACTTCCCAATAACACAACCTTCAGAAAAGATCCTCATCACCTCCACTAACCTCCCAATAACACAACCTTCAGAAACACATCCTCATCACCTCCACTAACTTCACATTAACACAACATCCAGAAACACATCCACTTCACCTCTACTAACTTCCCAATAACACAACCTCCAGAAACACACCCACAGCACCTCCACTTACTTCCCAATAACACAACATCCAGAAACACATCCACTTCACATCTACTAACATCCCAATAACACAATATCCAGAAACACATCCACATCACCTCCGCTAACTTCCCAATAACACAACCTCCAGAAACCCATCCTCAGCACCTCCACTAACTTCCCAATAACACAACCTCCAGAAACACATCCACGTCACCTCCACTAACCACCCAATAACACATCTCCAGAACCACATCAACAGCACCTCTACTAACTTCCAATAACACAACCTCCAGAAACACATCCCCATTACCTCCACTAACTTGCCAATAACACAACCTCCAGAAACACATCCACACCACCTCCACTAACTTCCCAATAACACAACCTCCAGAAACAAATCCACATCACCTCCACTAACATCCCAATAACACAACCTCAAGAAACACATCCACATCAACTCCACTAACTTCCCAAGAACACAACCTCCAGAAACACATCCACATCACCTCCACTAACTTCCCAATAACAATCTCCAGAAACACATCCACTTCACCTCCACTCACTTCCCAATAATATAACCTCCATAAACACATCCACTTCACCTCCATTTCCTTCCCATTACCAAAACCTACAGAAACACATCCACATCACCACCACTAACTTCCCATTAAAACAGCCTCCAGAAACACATACTCATCACCTCCACTAACTTCCCATTAAAACAGCCTCCAGAAACACATACTCATCACCTCCACTAACTTCCCAATAACACAACCTCTAGAATCACATCCACATCACCTCCACTAATCACCCAGTAACACAATCTCCAGAAGCACATCCTCATCACCTCCACTAACTTCCCAATAACACAATCACCAGAAACACACCCACATCACCTCCACTAACTTCCCAATAACACAACCTCCAGAAACACATCCACAGCACCTCTACTAACTTCCAATAACACAACCTCCTGAAACACATTCTCATTACCTCCACTAACTTCCCAATAACACAAACTCCAGAAACACATCCTCATCACCTCCACTAACTTCCCAATAACACAACCTCCAGAAACACATCCTCATCACCTCCACTAACTCCTCAATAATGCAACCACCAGAAACTCATCCATATCATCCACACTAACTTTCCAATAACACAACCTCCAGAAACACATCCTCATCACCTCCACTAACTTCCCAATAACACAACCTCCAGAAACACATCCTCATCACCTCCACTAACATCCCAATAACACAACCTCCAGAAACACATCCTCATCACCTCCACTAACTTCCCAATAACACAACCTCCAGAAACACATCCTCATCACCTCCACTAACTTCCCAATAACACAATCTCCAGAAACACATCCTTATCACCTCCACTACCTTCCCAATAACACAACCTCCAGAAACACATCCACATCACCTCCACTATCTCCTCAATAATGCAACCACCAGAAACACATCCACATCATCCACACTAACGTCCCAATAACACAACCACCAGAAACACATCCTCATCACCTCCACTTACCTCCCAATAACACAACCCCCAGAAACACACCCACATCACCTCCACTAACTTCCCAATAACACAACATCCAGAAACACATCCTCAGCACCTCCACTAACTTCCCAATAAGACAACATCCAGAATCACTTCCTCAGCACCTCCACTAATTTCCCAATACACATCCCCCAGAAACACATCCCCATCATCTCCACTAACTCCCCAATAACAAAACCACCAGAAACACATCCACATCACCTCCACTAACTTCCCAACAACACAACATCCAGAAACACATCCTCAGCACCTCCACTAACATCCCAATAACACATCCCGCAGAAACACATCCTCAGCACCTCCACTAACATCCCAATTGCACAACATCCAGAAACAAATCCTCACCACCTCCACTAACTTCCCAATAACACAACCTTCAGAAAAGATCCTCATCACCTCCACTAACCTCCCAATAACACAACCTTCAGAAACACATCCTCATCACCTCCACTAACTTCACATTAACACAACATCCAGAAACACATCCACTTCACCTCTACTAACTTCCCAATAACACAACCTCCAGAAACACACCCACAGCACCTCCACTTACTTCCCAATAACACAACATCCAGAAACACATCCACTTCACATCTACTAACATCCCAATAACACAACATCCAGAAACACATCCACATCACCTCCGCTAACTTCCCAATAACAAAACCTCCAGAAACCCATCCTCAGCACCTCCACTAACTTCCCAATAACACAACCTCCAGAAACACATCCACGTCACCTCCACTAACCACCCAATAACACATCTCCAGAACCACATCAACAGCACCTCTACTAACTTCCAATAACACAACCTCCAGAAACACATCCCCATTACCTCCACTAACTTGCCAATAACACAACCTCCAGAAACACATCCACACCACCTCCACTAACTTCCCAATAACACAACGTCCAGAAACAAATCCACATCACCTCCACTAACATCCCAATAACACAACCTCAAGAAACACATCCACATCAACTCCACTAACTTCCCAAGAACACAACCTCCAGAAACACATCCACATCACCTCCACTAACATCCCAATAACACAACCTCCAGAAACACATCCACATCACCTCCACTGACATCCCAATAATACAACCTCCAGAAACACTTCCTCATCACCTCCACTAACTTCCCAATAACAATCTCCAGAAACACATCCACTTCACCTCCACTCACTTTCCAATAATATAACCTCCATAAACACATCCACTTCACCTCCATTTCCTTCCCATTACCAAAACCTACAGAAACACATCCACATCACCACCACTAACTTCCCATTAAAACAGCCTCCAGAAACACATACTCATCACCTCCACTAACTTCCCATTAAAACAGCCTCCAGAAACACATACTCATCACCTCCACTAACTTCCCAATAACACAACCTCTAGAATCACATCCACATCACCTCCACTAATCACCCAGTAACACAATCTCCAGAAGCACATCCTCATCACCTCCACTAACATCCCAATAACACAACCTCAAGAAACACATCCACATCAACTCCACTAACTTCCCAAGAACACAACCTCCAGAAACACATCCACATCACCTCCACTAACATCCCAATAACACAACCTCCAGAAACACATCCACATCACCTCCACTGACATCCCAATAATACAACCTCCAGAAACACATCCTCATCACCTCCACTAACTTCCCAATAACAATCTCCAGAAACACATCCACTTCACCTCCACTCACTTCCCAATAATATAACCTCCATAAACACATCCACTTCACCTCCATTTCCTTCCCATTACCAAAACCTACAGAAACACATCCACATCACCACCACTAACTTCCCATTAAAACAGCCTCCAGAAACACGTACTCATCACCTCCACTAACTTCCCATTAAAACAGCCTCCAGAAACACATACTCATCACCTCCACAAACTTCCCAATAAAATAATCACCAGAAACACACCCACATCACCTCCACTAACTTCCCAATAACACAACCTCCAGAAACACATCCACAGCACCTCTACTAACTTCCAATAACACAACCTCCTGAAACACATTCTCATTACCTCCACTAACTTCCCAATAACACAAACTCCAGAAACACATCCTCATCACCTCCACTAACTTCCCAATAACACAACCTCCAGAAACACATCCTCATCACCTCCACTAATTCCTCAATAATGCAACCACCAGAAACTCATCCATATCATCCACACTAACTTTCCAATAACACAACCTCCAGAAACACATCCTCATCACCTCCACTAACTTCCCAATAACACAACCTCCAGAAACACATCCTCATCACCTCCACTAACATCCCAATAACACAACCTCCAGAAACACATCCTCATCACCTCCACTAACTTCCCAATAACACAACCTCCAGAAACACATCCTCATCACCTCCACTAACTTCCCAATAACACAACCTCCAGAAACACATCCTTATCACCTCCACTACCTTCCCAATAACACAACCTCCAGAAACACATCCACATCACCTCCACTATCTCCTCAATAATGCAACCACCAGAAACACATCCACATCATCCACACTAACGTCCCAATAACACAACCACCAGAAACACATCCTCATCACCTCCACTTACCTCCCAATAACACAACCCCCAGAAACACACCCACATCACCTCCACTAACTTCCCAATAACACAACATCCAGAAACACATCCTCAGCACCTCCACTAACTTCCCAATAAGACAACATCCAGAATCACTTCCTCAGCACCTCCACTAATTTCCCAATACACATCCCCCAGAAACACATCCACATCATCTCCACTAACTCCCCAATAACAAAACCACCAGAAACACATCCACATCACCTCCACTAACTTCCCAACAACACAACATCCAGAAACACATCCTCAGCACCTCCACTAACATCCCAATTGCACAACATCCAGAAACAAATCCTCACCACCTCCACTAACTTCCCAATAACACAACCTTCAGAAAAGATCCTCATCACCTCCACTAACCTCCCAATAACACAACCTTCAGAAACACATCCTCATCACCTCCACTAACTTCACATTAACACAACATCCAGAAACACATCCACTTCACCTCTACTAACTTCCCAATAACACAACCTCCAGAAACACACCCACAGCACCTCCACTTACTTCCCAATAACACAACATCCAGAAACACATCCACTTCACATCTACTAACATCCCAATAACACAACATCCAGAAACACATCCACATCACCTCCGCTAACTTCCCAATAACACAACCTCCAGAAACCCATCCTCAGCACCTCCACTAACTTCCCAATAACACAACCTCCAGAAACACATCCACGTCACCTCCACTAACCACCCAATAACACATCTCCAGAACCACATCAACAGCACCTCTACTAACTTCCAATAACACAACCTCCAGAAACACATCCCCATTACCTCCACTAACTTGCCAATAACACAACCTCCAGAAACACATCCACACCACCTCCACTAACTTCCCAATAACACAACCTCCAGAAACAAATCCACATCACCTCCACTAACATCCCAATAACACAACCTCAAGAAACACATCCACATCAACTCCACTAACTTCCCAAGAACACAACCTCCAGAAACACATCCACATCACCTCCACTAACATCCCAATAACACAACCTCCAGAAACACATCCACATCACCTCCACTGACATCCCAATAATACAACCTCCAGAAACACATCCTCATCACCTCCACTAACTTCCCAATAACAATCTCCAGAAACACATCCACTTCACCTCCACTCACTTTCCAATAATATAACCTCCATAAACACATCCACTTCACCTCCATTTCCTTCCCATTACCAAAACCTACAGAAACACATCCACATCACCACCACTAACTTCCCATTAAAACAGCCTCCAGAAACACATACTCATCACCTCCACTAACTTCCCATTAAAACAGCCTCCAGAAACACATACTCATCACCTCCACTAACTTCCCAATAACACAACCTCTAGAATCACATCCACATCACCTCCACTAATCACCCAGTAACACAATCTCCAGAAGCACATCCTCATCACCTCCACTAACTTCCCAATAACACAATCTCCAGAAACACATCCTCATCACTTCCACTAACTCCCAATAACACAACCTCCAGAAACACATCCACCTCACATCCACTAATTTCCCAATAACACAACCTCCAGTATCACATCCACATCACATCCACTGACGACCCAATAACACAACCCCCAGAAACACATTCACTTCAACTTCACTGACATCCCAATACGACAACATCTGCTAAACCATTCACATCACCACCACTAACCTCCCAATAATATAAACCTCCAGTAACCCATCCACATCACCTCCACTAACTCCCCAATAAGACAACCTCCAGAAACACATCCTCATCACCTCCACTAACTTCCCAATCACACAATCTCCAGAAACACATCCACATCACCTCCACTTATTTCCCAATAACGCAACCTCCAGAATCACATCCTCATCACCTCCACTAACTTCCCAATAACACAACCTCCAGAAACACATCCACATCACCTCCACTAACTTCACAATAATACAACCTCCAGAAACACATCCATATCACCTCCACTAACCTCCCAATAACACATCTCCACATCACCACCACTAACTTCCCAATAATACAACCTCCAGAAACACATCCACATCACCTCCACTAACTTCCCAATAACACAACATCCAGAAACACATCCACATCACCTCCACTAACTTCCCAATAATACAACCTCCAGAAACACATCCACATCACCTCCACTAACTTCACAATAATACAACCTCCAGAAACACATCCATATCACCTCCACTAACCTCCCAATAACACATCTCCAGAAACATATCCACATCACCTCCACTAACCTCCTAAATCACATCTCCAGAAACACATCCCCATCACCTCCACTAACGTCACAATAATACAACCTTCAGAAACACATACACATCACCTCCACTAACCTCCCAATAACACATCTCCAGAAACACATCCCCATCACCTCCACTAACTTCCCAATAACACAACCTCCAGAAACACATCCACATCACCTCCACTAACCTACCAATAATACAAACTCCAGAAACACATCCACATCACCTCCACTAACTTCACAATAATACAAGCTCCAGAAACACATCCATATCACCTCCACCAACCTCCCAATAACACATCTCCAGAAACATATCCACATCACCTCCACTAACCTACCAAATCACATCTCCAGAAACACATCCACATCACCTCCACTAACTTCACAATAATACTACCTTCAGAAACACATCCACATCACCTCCACTAACCTCCCAATAACACATCTCCAGAAACACATCCACATCACCTCCACTAACCTCCCAATAACACAACCTCCAGAAACACATCCACATCACCTCCACTAACTTCCCAATAACACATCTCCAGAAACGCAACCCCATCACCTCCACTAACCTCCCAATAACACATCTCCAGAACCACATCCACAGTACCTCTACTAACTTCCAATAACACAAACTCCAGAAGGACATCCTCATTACCTCCACTAACGTCCCAACAACACAATCTCAAGAAAAACATCCTCATCACCTCCACTAACTACCCAATAACACAGCCTCCAGAAACACATCCTCATCACCTCCACTAACTCCTCAATAATGCAACCACCAGAAACACATCCACATCTTCCACGCTAACTTTCCAATAACACAACCACCAGGAACACAACCAAATCACCTCCAATAACTTCCCAATAACACAACCTCGAGAAACACATCGACATCACGTCCACTAACATCCCAATTACGCAACCTCCAGAAACACATCCACATCATGTCCACTAACATCCCAATAACAAAACCACCAGAAACACATCCACATCACGTCCACTAACATCCAAATAACACAGCCTCCAGAAACACATCCTCATCACCTCCACTATCTCCTCAATAATGCAACCACCAGAAACACATCCACATCATCCACACTAACTTCCCAATAACACAACCTCCAGAAACACATCCACATCACCTCCACTAACTTCCCAAAAATACAACCTCCAGAAACACATCCACATCACCTCCACTAACCTCCTAAATCACATCTCCAGAAACACATCCCCATCACCTCCACTAACTTCCCAATAATACAACCTCCAGAAACACATCCTCATCACCTCCTCTAACTCCTCAATAATGCAACCACCAGAAACACATCCACATCACCTCTACTATCTCCTCAATAATGCAACCACCAGAAACACATCCACATCATCCACACTAACACAACCACCAGAAACACATCCACATCACATCCACTAATTTCCCAATAACACAACCTCCAGAAACACATCCACATCACCTCCACTATCTCCTCAATAATGCAACCACCAGATACACATCCACATCATCAACACTAACACTTCCACCAGAAACACATCCACATCACCTCCAGTAACTTCCCAATAACATAACCCCCAGAAACACATCCTCAGCACCTCCACTAACTTCCCAATAACTCAAACTCGAGAAACACATCCTCATCACGTCCACTAACTTCCCAATAAAACAGCCTCCAGAAACACATACTCATCACCTCCACTAACTTCCCAATAACACAACCTCTAGAATCACATCCACATCACCTCCACTAATCACCCAATAAAACAATCTCCAGAACATATCCTCATCACCTCCACTAACTTCCCAATAACACAACTTCCAGAAACTCATCCTCATCACCTCCACTAACGTCCCAATAACACAAACTCCAGAAACACATCCACATCACCTCCACTAACTTCCCAATAACACAACCTCCAGAAACACATCCACATCACCTCCACTAACTTCACAATAATACAACCTCCAGAAACACATCCATATCACCTCCACTAACCTCCCAATAACACATCTCCAGAAACATATCCACATCACCTCCACTAACCTCCCAAATCACATCTCCAGAAACACATCCACAGTACCTCTACTAACTTCCAATAACACAAACTCCAGAAGGACATCCTCATTACCTCCACTAACGTCCCAACAACACAATCTCAAGAAAAACATCCTCATCACCTCCACTAACTTCCCAATAACACAACCTCCAGAAACACATCCTCATCACCTCCACTAACTCCTCAATAATGCAAACACCAGAAACACATCCACATCATCCACGCTAACTTTCCAATAACACAACCAACAGAAACACAACCAAATCACCTCCAAGAACTTCCCAATAACACAACCTCGAGAAACACATCGACATCACGTCCACTAACATCCCATTTACACAACCTCCAGTATCACATCCACATCACATCCACTGACGACCCAATAACACAACCCCCAGAAACACATTCACTTCAACTTCACTGACATCCCAATACGACAACCTCTGCTAAACCATTCACATCACCACCACTAACCTCCCAATAATGTAAACCTCCAGTAACCCATCCACATCACCTCCACTAACTCCCCAATAAGACAACCTCCAGAAACACATCCTCATCACCTCCACTAACTTCCCAATCACACAATCTCCAGAAACACATCCACATCACCTCCACTTATTTCCCAATAACGCAACCTCCAGAATCACATCCTCATCACCTCCACTAACTTCCCAATAACACAACCTCCAGAAACACATCCACATCACCTCCACTAACTTCACAATAATACAACCTCCAGAAACACATCCACATCACCTCCACTAACTTCCCAATAACACAACATCCAGAAACACATCCACATCACCTCCACTAACTTCCCAATAATACAACCTCCAGAAACACATCCACATCACCTCCACTAACTTCACAATAATACAACCTCCAGAAACACATCCATATCACCTCCACTAACCTCCCAATAACACATCTCCAGAAACATATCCACATCACCTCCACTAACCTCCCAAATCACATCTCCAGAAACACATCCCCATCACCTCCACTAACGTCACAATAATACAACCTTCAGAAACACATACACATCACCTCCACTAACCTCCCAATAACACATCTCCAGAATCACATCCACATCACCTCCACTAACCTCCCAATAACACAACCTCCAGAAACACATCCACATCACCTCCACTAACTTCCCAATAACACATCTCCATAAACGCAACCCCATCACCTCCACTAACCTCCCAATAACACATCTCCAGAACCACATCCACAGTACCTCTACTAACTTCCAATAACACAAACTCCAGAAGGACATCCTCATTACCTCCACTAACGTCCCAACAACACAATCTCAAGAAAAACATCCTCATCACCTCCACTAACTACCCAATAACACAACCTCCAGAAACACATCCTCATCACCTCCACTAACTCCTCAATAATGCAACCACCAGAAACACATCCACATCTTCCACGCTAACTTTCCAACAACACAACCACCAGGAACACAACCAAATCACCTCCACTAACTTCCCAATAACACAACCTCGAGAAACACATCGACATCACGTCCACTAACATCCCAATTACACAACCTCCAGAAACACATCCACATCATGTCCACTAACATCCCAATAACAAAACCACCAGAAACACATCCACATCACGTCCACTAACATCCAAATAACACAGCCTCCAGAAACACATCCTCATCACCTCCACTATCTCCTCAATAATGCAACCACCAGAAACACATCCACATCATCCACACTAACTTCCCAATAACACAACCTCCAGAAACACATCCACATCACCTCCACTAACTTCCCAAAAATACAACCTCCAGAAACACATCCACATCACCTCCACTAACCTCCTAAATCACATCTCCAGAAACACATCCCCATCACCTCCACTAACTTCCCAATAATACAACCTCCAGAAACACATCCACATCACCTCCAATAAGTTCCCAATAACACAACTTCCAGAAACACATCCTCATCACCTCCTCTAACTCCTCAATAATGTAACCACCAGAAACACATCCACATCACCTCTACTATCTCCTCAATAATGCAACCACCAGAAACACATCCACATCATCCACACTAACACAACCACCAGAAACACATCCACATCACATCCACTAATTTCCCAATAACACAACCTCCAGAAACACATCCACATCACCTCCACTATCTCCTCAATAATGCAACCACCAGATACACATCCACATCATCAACACTAACACTTCCACCAGAAACACATCCACATCACCTCCAGTAACTTCCCAATAACATAACCCCCAGAAACACATCCTCAGCACCTCCACTAACTTCCCAATAACTCAAACTCGAGAAACACATCCACATCACGTCCACTAACTTCCCAATAAAACAGCCTCCAGAAACACATACTCATCACCTCCACTAACTTCCCAATAACACAACCTCTAGAATCACATCCACATCACCTCCACTAATCACCCAATAACACAATCTCCAGAACATATCCTCATCACCTCCACTAACTTCCCAATAACACAACCTCCAGAAACTCATCCTCATCACCTCCACTAACTTCCCAATAACACAACCTCCAGAAACACATCCACATCACCTCCACTAACTTCCCAATAACACAACCTCCAAAAACACATCCACATCACCTCCACTAACTTCACAATAATACAACCTACAGAAACACATCCATATCACCTCCACTAACCTCCCAATAACACATCTCCAGAAACATATCCACATCACCTCCACTAACCTCCCAAATCACATCTCCAGAAACACATCCACAGTACCTCTACTAACTTCCAATAACACAAACTCCAGAAGGACATCCTCATTACCTCCACTAACGTCCCAACAACACAATCTCAAGAAAAACATCCTCATCACCTCAACTAACTTCCCAATAACACAACCTCCAGAAACACATCCTCATCACCTCCACTAATTCCTCAATAATGCAAACACCAGAAACACATCCACATCATCCACGCTAACTTTCCAATAAGAAAAACAACCAAATCACCTCCACTAACTTCCCAATAACACAACCTTGAGAAACACATCGACATCACGTCCACTAACATCCCATTTACACAACCTCCAGAAACACATCCACATCATGTCCACTAACATCCCAATAACAAAACCACCAGAAACACATCCACATCACGTCCACTAACATCGCAATAACACAGCCTCCAGAAACACATCCTCATCACCTCCACTATCTCCTCAATAATGCAACCACCAAAAACACATCCACATCATCCACACTAACACAACCACCAGAAACACATCCTCATCACCTCCACTAACTTCCCAATAACACAACCCCCAGAAACACACCCACATCACCTCCACTAACCTCCCAATAACACAACATCAAGAAACACATCCTCAGCACCTCCACTAACTTCCCAATAACTCAACCTCCATAAACACATCCTCATCACCTCCACTAACCTCCCAAACCACATATCCAGAAACACGTCTCCATGACTTCCACTAACTTCCCAATGACACAACCTCCAGAACCTCATCCACAGCACCTCTACTAACTTCCAATAACACAACCTCCTGAAACACATCCTCATTACCTCCACTAACATCCCAATAACACAACCTCCAGAAACACATCCTCATCACCTCCACTAACTTCCCAATAACACAACCTCCAGAAACACATCCTTATCACCTCCACTACCTTCCCAATAACACAACCTCCAGAAACACATCCACATCACCTCCACTAATTTCCCAATAACACATCCCCCAGAAACACATCCTTATCACCTCCACTACCTTCCCAATAATGCAACCACCAGAAACACATCCACATCATCCACACTAACGTCCCAATAACACAACCACCAGAAACACATCCTCATCACCTCCACTTACCTCCAAATAACACAACCCCCAGAAACACACCCACATCACCTCCACTAACTTCCCAATAACACAACATCCAGAAACACATCCTCAGCACCTCCACTAACTTCCCAATAAGACAACATCCAGAATCACTTCCTCAGCACCTCCACTAATTTCCCAATAACACATCCCCCAGAAACACATCCACATCACCTCCACTAACTCCCCAATAACAAAACCACCAGAAACACATCCGCATCACCTCCACAAACTTTCCAAGAACATCAAATCCAGAAACACATCCTCATCAACACCACTAACTCCTCAATTACTGAACCACCAGAAATCGATACACTTCACCTCAACTAGCTTCCCAATAACTCAACCACCAGAAACACACCCACAGCACCTCCACTAACTTCCCAATAACACAACATCCATAAACACATCCTCAGCACCTCCACTAACGTCCCAATAACACAACCCCCAGAAAAACACCCTCATCACCTCCACTAACTTCCCAATAACACAACATCCAGAAACACATCCTCAGCACCTCCACTAACATCCCAATTGCACAACATCCAGAAACAAATCCTCACCACCTCCACTAACCTCCCAATAACACAACCTTCAGAAACACATCCTCATCACCTCCACTAACTTCACATTAACACATCCCCAGAAACACATCCTCATCACCTCCACTAAATCCCCAAGAACACAAACTCCAGAAATCCATTCTCATCACCTCCACAAACTTTCCATAACATCAACTCCAGAAACACATCCTCATCAACTCCACTAACTCCTCAATTACAGAACCACCAGAAATCGATCCACTTCACCTCCACAAGCTTCCCAATAACACAACATCCAGAAACACATCCACTTCACCTCTACTAACTTCCCAATAACACAACCTCCAGAAACACACCCACAGCACCTCCACTTACTTCCCAATAACACAACATCCAGAAACACATCCACATCACCTCCACTAACTTCCCAATAAAACAACCCCCAGAAACACATCCACATCACCTCCGCTAACTTCCCAATAACACAACCTCCAGAAACCCATCCTCAGCACCTCCACTAACTTCCCAATAACACAACCTCCAGAAACACATCCACGTCACCTCCACTAACCACCCAATAACACATCTCCAGAACCACATCAACAGCACCTCTACTAACTTCCAATAACACAACCTCCAGAAACACATCCCCATTACCTCCACTAACTTGCCAATAACACAACCTCCAGAAACACATCCACACCACCTCCACTAACTTCCCAATAACACAACCTCCAGAAACAAATCCACATCACCTCCACTAACATCCCAATAACACAACCTCCAGAAACACATCCACATCAACTCCACTAACTTCCCAAGAACACAACCTCCAGAAACACATCCACATCACCTCCACTAACATCCCAATAACACAACCTCCAGAAACACATACACATCACCTCCACTGACATCCCAATAATACAACCTCCAGGAACACATCCTCATCACCTCCACTAACTCCCCAATAAGACAACCTCAAGAAACACACCCTCATCACCTCCACTAACTTCCCAATAACAATCTCCAGAAACACATCCACTTCACCTCCACTCACTTCCCAATAATATAACCTCCATAAACACATCCACTTCACCTCCATTTCCTTCCCATTACCAAACCCTACAGAAACACATCCACATCACCACCACTAACTTCCCATTAACACATCTCCAGAAACACATCCGCATCACCTCCACAAACCACCCAATAACACATCTCCAGAAACACATCCACATCACCTCCACTAACTTCCCAATAACACAACCCCCAGAAACACATCCTCAGCATCTCCACTAACTTCCCAATAACTCAAACTTGAGAAACACATCCTCATCACCTCCACTAACTTCCCATTAAAACAGCCTCCAGAAACACATCCTCATCACCTCCACTAACTTCCCAATAACACAACCTCCAGAAACACATCCACCTCACATCCACTAATTTCCCAATAACACAACCTCCAGTATCACATCCACATCACATCCACTGACGACCCAATAACACAACCCCCAGAAACACATTCACTTCAACTTCACTGACATCCCAATACGACAACCTCTGCTAAACCATTCACATCACCACCACTAACCTCCCAATAATGTAAACCTCCAGTAACCCATCCAGATCACCTCCACTAACTCCCCAATAAGACAACCTCCAGAAACACATCCTCATCACCTCCACTAACTTCCCAATCACACAATCTCCAGAAACACATCCACATCACCTCCACTTATTTCCCAATAACGCAACCTCCAGAATCACATCCTCATCACCTCCACTAACCTCCCAATAACACAACCTCCAGAAAGACATCCACATCACCTGCACTAACTTCACAATAATACAACCTCCAGAAACACATCCATATCACCTCCACTAACCTCCCAATAACACATCTCCAGAAACACATCCTCATCACCTCCACTAACACCTCAATAATACAACCACCAGAAACTCATCCATATAATCCACACTAACTTTCCAATAACACAACCTCCAGAAACACATCCTCATCACCTCCACTAACATCCCAATAACACAACCTCCAGAAACACATCCTCATCACCTCCACTAACATCCCAATAACACAACCTCCAGAAACACATCCTCATCACCTCCACTAACTTCCCAATAACACAACCTCCAGAAACACATCCTTATCACCTCCACTACCTTCCCAATAACACAACCTCCAGAAACACATCCACATCACCTCCACTAATTTCCCAATAACACATCCCCCAGAAACACATCCTTATCACCTCCACTACCTTCCCAATAATGCAACCACCAGAAACACATCCACATCATCCACACTAACGTCCCAATAACACAACCACCAGAAACACATCCTCATCACCTCCACTTACCTCCAAATAACACAACCCCCAGAAACACACCCACATCACCTCCACTAACTTCCCAATAACACAACATCCAGAAACACATCCTCAGCACCTCCACTAACTTCCCAATAAGACAACATCCAGAATCACTTCCTCAGCACCTCCACTAATTTCCCAATAACACATCCCCCAGAAACACATCCACATCACCTCCACTAACTCCCCAATAACAAAACCACCAGAAACACATCCGCATCACCTCCACAAACTTTCCAAGAACATCAAATCCAGAAACACATCCTCATCAACACCACTAACTCCTCAATTACTGAACCACCAGAAATCGATACACTTCACCTCAACTAGCTTCCCAATAACTCAACCACCAGAAACACACCCACAGCACCTCCACTAACTTCCCAATAACACAACATCCATAAACACATCCTCAGCACCTCCACTAACGTCCCAATAACACAACCCCCAGAAAAACACCCTCATCACCTCCACTAACTTCCCAATAACACAACATCCAGAAACACATCCTCAGCACCTACACTAACATCCCAATTGCACAACATCCAGAAACAAATCCTCACCACCTCCACTAACCTCCCAATAACACAACCTTCAGAAACACATCCTCATCACCTCCACTAACTTCACATTAACACATCCCCAGAAACACATCCTCATCACCTCCACTAAATCCCCAAGAACACAAACTCCAGAAATCCATTCTCATCACCTCCACAAACTTTCCATAACATCAACTCCAGAAACACATCCTCATCAACTCCACTAACTCCTCAATTACTGAACCACCAGAAATCGATCCACTTCACCTCCACAAGCTTCCCAATAACACAACATCCAGAAACACATCCACTTCACCTCTACTAACTTCCCAATAACACAACCTCCAGAAACACACCCACAGCACCTCCACTTACTTCCCAATAACACAACATCCAGAAACACATCCACATCACCTCCACTAACTTCCCAATAAAACAACCCCCAGAAACACATCCACATCACCTCCGCTAACTTCCCAATAACACAACCTCCAGAAACCCATCCTCAGCACCTCCACTAACTTCCCAATAACACAACCTCCAGAAACACATCCACGTCACCTCCACTAACCACCCAATAACACATCTCCAGAACCACATCAACAGCACCTCTACTAACTTCCAATAACACAACCTCCAGAAACACATCCCCATTACCTCCACTAACTTGCCAATAACACAACCTCCAGAAACACATCCACACCACCTCCACTAACTTCCCAATAACACAACCTCCAGAAACAAATCCACATCACCTCCACTAACATCCCAATAACACAACCTCCAGAAACACATCCACATCAACTCCACTAACTTCCCAAGAACACAACCTCCAGAAACACATCCACATCACCTCCACTAACATCCCAATAACACAACCTCCAGAAACACATCCACATCACCTCCACTGACATCCCAATAATACAACCTCCAGGAACACATCCTCATCACCTCCACTAACTCCCCAATAAGACAACCTCAAGAAACACACCCTCATCACCTCCACTAACTTCCCAATAACAATCTCCAGAAACACATCCACTTCACCTCCACTCACTTCCCAATAATATAACCTCCATAAACACATCCACTTCACCTCCATTTCCTTCCCATTACCAAACCCTACAGAAACACATCCACATCACCACCACTAACTTCCCATTAACACATCTCCAGAAACACATCCGCATCACCTCCACAAACCACCCAATAACACATCTCCAGAAACACATCCACATCACCTCCACTAACTTCCCAATAACACAACCCCCAGAAACACATCCTCAGCATCTCCACTAACTTCCCAATAACTCAAACTTGAGAAACACATCATCATCACCTCCACTAACTTCCCATTAAAACAGCCTCCAGAAACACATCCTCATCACCTCCACTAACTCCCCAATAACACAACCTCCAGAAACACATCCACCTCACATCCACTAATTTCCCAATAACACAACCTCCAGTATCACATCCACATCACATCCACTGACGACCCAATAACACAACCCCCAGAAACACATTCACTTCAACTTCACTGACATCCCAATACGACAACCTCTGCTAAACCATTCACATCACCACCACTAACCTCCCAATAATGTAAACCTCCAGTAACCCATCCAGATCACCTCCACTAACTCCCCAATAAGACAACCTCCAGAAACACATCCTCATCACCTCCACTAACTTCCCAATCACACAATCTCCAGAAACACATCCACATCACCTCCACTTATTTCCCAATAACGCAACCTCCAGAATCACATCCTCATCACCTCCACTAACCTCCCAATAACACAACCTCCAGAAAGACATCCACATCACCTGCACTAACTTCACAATAATACAACCTCCAGAAACACATCCATATCACCTCCACTAACCTCCCAATAACACATCTCCAGAAACATATCCACATCACCACCACTAACTTCCCAATAATACAACCTCCAGAAACACATCCACATCACCTCCACTAACTTCCCAATAACACAACATCCAGAAACACATCCACATCACCTCCACTAACTTCACAATAATACAACCTCCAGAAACACATCCATATCACCTCCACTAACCTCCCAATAACACATCTCCAGAAACATATCCACATCACCTCCACTAACCTCCCAAATCACATTTCCAGAAACACATCCCCATCACCTCCACTAACTTCACAATAATACTACCTTCAGAAACACATCCACATCACCTCCACTAACCTCCCAATAACACATCTCCAGAAACTCATCCACATCACCTCCACTAACCTCCCAATAACACAACCTCCAGAAACACATCCACATCACCTCCACTAACTTCCCAATAACACATCTCCAGAAACGCAACCCCATCACCTCCACTAACTTCCCAATAACACATCTCCAGAACCACATCCACAGTACCTCTACTAACTTCCAATAAAACAAACTCCAGAAGGACATCCTCATTACCTCCACTAACGTCCCAACAACACAATCTCAAGAAAAACATCCTCATCACCTCCACTAACTACCCAATAACACAACCTCCAGAAACACATCCTCATAACCTCCACTAACTCCTCAATAATGCAACCACCAGAAACACATCCACATCTTCCACGCTAACTTTCCAATAACACAACCACCAGAAACACAACCAAATCACCTCCACTAACTTCCCAATAACACAACCTCGAGAAACACATCGACATCAGGTCCACTAACATCCCAATTACACAACCTCCAGAAACACATCCACATCATGTCCACTAACATCCCAATAACAAAACCACCAGAAACACATCCACATCACGTCCACTAACATCCAAATAACACAGCCTCCAGAAACACATCCTCATCACCTCCACTATCTCCTCAATAATGCAACCACCAGAAACACATCCACATCATCCACACTAACACAACCACCAGAAACACATCCACATCACATCCACTAATTTCCCAATAACACAACCTCCAGAAACACATCCACATCACCTGCACTATCTCCTCAATAATGCCACCACCAGATACACATCCACATCATCAACACTAACACTTCCACCAGAAACACATCCACATCACCTCCAGTAACTTCCCAATAACATAACCCCCAGAAACACATCCTCAGCACCTCCACTAACTTCCCAATAACTCAAACTCGAGAAACACATCCTCATCACCTCCACTAACTTCCCAATAAAACAGTCTCCAGAAACATATCCTCATCACCTCCACTAACTTCCCAATAACACAACCTCCAGAAACTCATCCTCATCACCTCCACTAACTTCCCAATAACACAACCTCCAGAAACACATCCACATCACCTCCACTAACTTCCCAATAACACAACCTCCAGAAACACATCCACATCACCTCCACTAACTTCACAATAATACAACCTCCAGAAACACATCCATATCACCTCCACTAACCTCCCAATAACACATCTCCAGAAACATATCCACATCACCTCCACTAACCTCCCAAATCACATCTCCAGAAACACATCCACAGTACCTCTACTAACTTCCAATAACACAAACTCCAGAAGGACATCCTCATTACCTCCACTAACGTCCCAACAACACAATCTCAAGAAAAACATCCTCATCACCTCCACTAACTTCCCAATAACACAACCTCCAGAAAAACATCCTCATCACCTCCACTAACTCCTCAATAATGCAAACACCAGAAACACATCCACATCATCCACGCTAACTTTCCAATAACACAACCAACAGAAACACAACCAAATCACCTCCACTAACTTCCCAATAACACAACCTCGTGAAACACATCGACATCACGTCCACTAACATCCCATTTACACAACCTCCAGAAACACATCCACATCATGTCCACAAACTTCCCAATAACACAACCCCCAGAAACACACCCACATCACCTCCACTAACCTCCCAATAACACAACATCAAGAAACACATCCTCAGCACCTCCACTAACTTCCCAATAACTCAACCTCCAGAAACACATCCTCATCACCTCCACTAACCTCCCAAACCACATCACCAGAAACACATCTCCATGACTTCCACTAACTTCCCAATAACACAACCACCAGAAACACACCCACCTCACCTCCACTAACTTCCCAATGACACAACCTCCAGAAACACATCCTCATCACCTCCACTAACTTCCCAAAAACACAAACTCCAGAAACACATCCTCATCACCTCCAGTAACCTCCCAATAACACAACCACCAGAAACACACCCTCATCACCTCTACTAACTTCCAATAACACAACCTCCTGAAACACATCCTCATTACCTCCACTAACTTCCCAATAACACAAACTCCAGAAGAACATCCTCATCACCTCCACTAACTTCCCAATAACACAACCTCCAGAAACACATTCTCATCACCTCCACTAACTCCTCAATAATACTACCTTAAGAAACTCATCCACATCATCCACACTAACTTCCCAATAACACAACCACCAGAAACACATCCACATCACCTCCACTACCTTCCCAATAACACAACTTCCAGAAACACATCCACATCACCTCCACTATCTCATTAACAATGCAACCACCAGAAACACATTAACATCATCCACACTAACGTCCCAATTACACAACCACCAGAAACACATCCTCATCACCTCTACTAACTTACAATAACACAACCTCCAGAAACACATCCTATTTACCCCCACTATCTTCCCAATAACACAACCTCCAGAAACACGTCCACATCAACTCCACTAACTTCCCAAGAACACAACCTCCAGAAACACATCCACTAACATCCCAATAATACAACCTCCAGAAACACATCCTCATCACCTCCACTAACTTCCCAATAAAACAGTCTCCAGAAACACATACTCATCACCTCCACTTACTTCCCAATAACACAACCTATAGAATCACAGCCACATCACCTCCACGAATCACCCAATAACACAATCTCCAGAAACGCTTCCTCATCACCTCCACTAACGTCCCAATAACACTAACTCCAGAAACACATCCTCATCACCTCCACTTACTCCGCAATAATACAACTTCCAGAAACACATCCTCATCACCTCCACTAACTTCCCAAGAACACAACCTCCAGAAACACATCCTCATCACATCCACTGACGACGCAATAACACAACCCCCAGAAACACATTCACTTCAACTTCACTGACATCCCAATACGACAACCTCTGCTAAACCATTCACATCACCACGACTAACCTCCCAATAATGTAAAGCTCCAGTAACCCATCCACATCACCTCCACTAACTCCCCAATAAGACAACCTCCAGAAACACATCCTCATCCCCTCCACTAACTTCCCAATCACACAATCTCCAGAAACACATCTACATCACCTCCACTTATTTCCCAATAACACAACCTCCAGAAACACATCCTCATCAAATCCACTAACTTCCCAATAACACAACCTCCAGAAACACATCCTCATCACCTCCACTAACGCACCAATAACACAAGCCCCAGAAACCCATCCACAGCACCCCCACTACCTTCCCAATAACAAAACCTCCAGAATCACATCCTCATCACCTCCACTAACTTCCCAATAACACAACCTCCAGAAACTCATCCTCATCCCCTCCACTAACTTCCCAATCACACAATCTCCAGAAACACATCCACATCATCTCCACTTATTTCCCAATAACACAACCTCCAGAAACACATCCTCATCAAATCCACTAACTTCCCAATAACACAACCTCCAGAAACACATCCACATCACCTCCGCTAACCTCCCAATAACACAACCTCCAGAAACACATCCACATCACCTCCACTAACTTCACAATAATACAACCTCCAGAAACACATCCATATCACCTCCACTAACCTCCCAATAACACATCTCCAGAAACACTTCCCCATCACCTCCACTAACTTCACAATAATACATCTTCCAGAAACACATGCACATCACCTCCACTAACCTCCCAATAACACATTTCCAGAAACGCAACCCATCACCTCCACTAACTTCCCAATAACACATCTCCGGAACCACATCCACAGTTCCTCTACTAACTTCCAATAACACAAACTCCAGAAGGACATCCTCATTACCTCCACTAACCTCCCAACAAAACAATCTTAAGAAAAACATCCTCATCACCTCCACTAACTTCCCAATAACACAACCTCCAGAAACACATCCTCATCACCTCCACTAACTCCTCGATAATGCTACCACCAGAAACACATCCACATCACATCCACTAACTTCCCTACAACACAACATTCTGAAACACATCCACATCACCTCCAATAACTTCCCAACAACACAACATTCTGAAACACATCCTCAGCACCTCCACTAACTTCCCAATAAAACATTCCCCAGAAACACATCCTCATCACCTCCACTAACTCACCAATAACACAAACTCCAGGAATCCATTCTCATCACCTCCACAAACTTTCCAATAACAGCAACTCCAGAAACACATCCTCATCAACTCCAATAACTCCTCAAATATAGAACCACCAGAAATCCATTCACTTCACCTCCACTAACTTCCCAATAAGACAACCACCGGAAACACATCCACATCACCTCCACTAACTCCCCAATAACACAACCACCAGAAACCCATTCACATCACCTCCACTAACCATCCAATAACACATCTCCAGAACCACATCCACAGCACCTCTACTAACTTACAATAACACAACCTCCAGAAACACATCCTATTTACCTCCACTATCTTCCCAATAACACAACCTCCAGAAACACGTCCACATCAACTCCACTAACTTCCCAAGAACACAACCTCCAGAAATACATCCACTAACATCCCAATAATGCAATCTCCAGAAACACATCCTCATCACCTCCACTAACTTCCCAATAAAACAGCCTCCAGAAACACATACTCATCACCTCCACTTACTTCCCAATAACACAACCTATAGAATCACAGCCACATCACCTCCACTAATCACACAATAACACAATCTCCAGAAACACTTCCTCATCACCTCCACTAACTTCCCAATAACACAAACTCCAGAAACACATCCTCATCACCTCCACTTACTCCGCAATAACACAACTTCCAGAAACACATCCTCATCACCTCCACTAACTTCCCAAGAACACAACCTCCAGAAACACATCCTCATCACATCCACTGACGACCTAATAACACAACCCCAGAAACACATTCACTTCAACTTCACAGACATCCCAATACGACAACCTCTGCTAAACCATTCACATCACCACGACTAACCTCCCAATAATGTAAAGCTCCAGTAACCCATCCACTTCACCTCCACTAACTTCCCAATAAGACAACATCCAGAAACACATCCTCAGCACCTCCACTAACTTCCCAATAAGACAACCACCGGAAACACATCCACATCACCTCCACTAACTCCCCAATAACACAACCACCAGAAACCCATTCACATCACCTCCACTAACCATCCAATAACACATCTCCAGAACCACATCCACAGCACCTCTACTAACTTACAATAACACAACCTCCAGAAACACATCCTATTTACCTCCACTATCTTCCCAATAACACAACCTCCAGAAACACGTCCACATCAACTCCACTAACTTCCCAAGAACACAACCTCCAGAAATACATCCACTAACATCCCAATAATGCAATCTCCAGAAACACATCCTCATCACCTCCACTAACTTCCCAATAAAACAGCCTCCAGAAACACATACTCATCACCTCCACTTACTTCCCAATAACACAACCTATAGAATCACAGCCACATCACCTCCACTAATCACACAATAACACAATCTCCAGAAACACTTCCTCATCACCTCCACTAACTTCCCAATAACACAAACTCCAGAAACACATCCTCATCACCTCCACTTACTCCGCAATAACACAACTTCCAGAAACACATCCTCATCACCTCCACTAACTTCCCAAGAACACAACCTCCAGAAACACATCCTCATCACATCCACTGACGACCTAATAACACAACCCCAGAAACACATTCACTTCAACTTCACAGACATCCCAATACGACAACCTCTGCTAAACCATTCACATCACCACGACTAACCTCCCAATAATGTAAAGCTCATGTAACCCATCCACATCACCTCCACTAACTCCCCAATAAGACAACCTCCAGAAACACATCCTCATCCCCTCCACTAACTTCCCAATCACACAATCTCCAGAAACACATACACATCACCTCCACTAACTTTCCCAATAACAAAACCTCCAGAAACACATCCTCATCACCTCCACTACTTTCCCAATAACAAAACCTCCAGAAACACATCCTCATCACCTCCACTAACTTCCCAATAACACAACCTCCAGAAACTCATCCTCATCCCCTCCACTAACTTCACAATCACACAATCTCCAGAAACACATCCACATCACCTCCACTTATTTCACAATAACACAACCTCCAGAAACACATCCTCATCAAATCCACTAACTTCCCAATAACACAACCACCAGAAACACATCCACATCACCTCCACTAACCTCCCAATAACACATCTCCAGAAACACATCCACATCACCTCCACTAACTTCACAATAATACAACCTCCAGAAACACATCCATATCACCTCCACTAACCTCCCAATAACACATCTCCAGAAACACAACCCCATCACCTCCGCTAACTTCCCAATAACACAACCTCCAGAAACACATCCTCATCACCTCCACTAACTCCTCGATAATGCTACCACCAGAAACACATCCACATCACCTCCACTAACTTCCCAACAACACAACATTCTGAAACACATCCACATCACCTCCAATAACTTCCCAACAACACAACATTCTGAAACACATCCACATCACCTCCACTACTCTCCCAAATCACATCTCTAGAAACACATCCCCACCACCTCCACTAACTTCCCAATAACACAACCTCCAGAAACACATCCTCATCACCTCCACTGACTGAAAATAACACAACCTCCAGAAACACATCCTCATTACCTCCACTAACTTCCCAATAACACAACATCCAGAAACACATCCTCATCACCTCCACTAACTTCCCAATAACACAACCTCCAGAAACACATCTACATCACCTCCACTAACCTCCCAAATCACATCTCCCGAAACACATCCCCATCACCTCCACTTACTTCCCAATAACACAACCTCCAGAAACACATCCTCATCACCTCCACTAACCACCCAATAAGACATCTCCAGAACCACATCCACAGCACCTCTACTAACTTTCCAATAACACAACATCCAGAAACACATCCTCATTACCTCCACTAACATCCAATAACACAAACTCAAGAAACACATCCTCATTACCTCCACTAACTTCCCAATAACACAACCTCCAGAAACACATCCTCATCACCTCCACTAACTATCCAATAACACAAACTCCAGAAACACATCCTCATCACCTCCACTAACTTCCCAATAACACAATCTCCAGAAACACATTCACTTCAACTTCACTGACATCCCAATACGACAACCTCTGCTAAACCATTCACATCACCACGACTAACCTCCCAATAATGTAAAGCTCCAGTAACCCATCCACATCACCTCCACTAACTCCCCAATAAGACAACCTCCAGAAACACATCCTCATCCCCTCCACTAACTTCCCAATCACACAATCTCCAGAAACACATCTACATCACCTCCACTTATTTCCCAATAACACAACCTCCAGAAACACATCCTCATCAAATCCACTAACTTCCCAATAACACAACCTCCAGAAACACATCCTCATCACCTCCACTAACGCACCAATAACACAAGCCCCAGAAACCCATCCACAGCACCCCCACTACCTTCCCAATAACAAAACCTCCAGAATCACATCCTCATCACCTCCACTAACTTCCCAATAACACAACCTCCAGAAACTCATCCTCATCCCCTCCACTAACTTCCCAATCACACAATCTCCAGAAACACATCCACATCATCTCCACTTATTTCCCAATAACACAACCTCCAGAAACACATCCTCATCAAATCCACTAACTTCCCAATAACACAACCTCCAGAAACACATCCACATCACCTCCGCTAACCTCCCAATAACACAACCTCCAGAAACACATCCACATCACCTCCACTAACTTCACAATAATACAACCTCCAGAAACACATCCATATCACCTCCACTAACCTCCCAATAACACATCTCCAGAAACACTTCCCCATCACCTCCACTAACTTCACAATAATACATCTTCCAGAAACACATGCACATCACCTCCACTAACCTCCCAATAACACATTTCCAGAAACGCAACCCATCACCTCCACTAACTTCCCAATAACACATCTCCGGAACCACATCCACAGTTCCTCTACTAACTTCCAATAACACAAACTCCAGAAGGACATCCTCATTACCTCCACTAACCTCCCAACAAAACAATCTTAAGAAAAACATCCTCATCACCTCCACTAACTTCCCAATAACACAACCTCCAGAAACACATCCTCATCACCTCCACTAACTCCTCGATAATGCTACCACCAGAAACACATCCACATCACATCCACTAACTTCCCTACAACACAACATTCTGAAACACATCCACATCACCTCCAATAACTTCCCAACAACACAACATTCTGAAACACATCCTCAGCACCTCCACTAACTTCCCAATAAAACATTCCCCAGAAACACATCCTCATCACCTCCACTAACTCACCAATAACACAAACTCCAGGAATCCATTCTCATCACCTCCACAAACTTTCCAATAACAGCAACTCCAGAAACACATCCTCATCAACTCCAATAACTCCTCAAATATAGAACCACCAGAAATCCATTCACTTCACCTCCACTAACTTCCCAATAAGACAACCACCGGAAACACATCCACATCACCTCCACTAACTCCCCAATAACACAACCACCAGAAACCCATTCACATCACCTCCACTAACCATCCAATAACACATCTCCAGAACCACATCCACAGCACCTCTACTAACTTACAATAACACAACCTCCAGAAACACATCCTATTTACCTCCACTATCTTCCCAATAACACAACCTCCAGAAACACGTCCACATCAACTCCACTAACTTCCCAAGAACACAACCTCCAGAAATACATCCACTAACATCCCAATAATGCAATCTCCAGAAACACATCCTCATCACCTCCACTAACTTCCCAATAAAACAGCCTCCAGAAACACATACTCATCACCTCCACTTACTTCCCAATAACACAACCTATAGAATCACAGCCACATCACCTCCACTAATCACACAATAACACAATCTCCAGAAACACTTCCTCATCACCTCCACTAACTTCCCAATAACACAAACTCCAGAAACACATCCTCATCACCTCCACTTACTCCGCAATAACACAACTTCCAGAAACACATCCTCATCACCTCCACTAACTTCCCAAGAACACAACCTCCAGAAACACATCCTCATCACATCCACTGACGACCTAATAACACAACCCCAGAAACACATTCACTTCAACTTCACAGACATCCCAATACGACAACCTCTGCTAAACCATTCACATCACCACGACTAACCTCCCAATAATGTAAAGCTCCAGTAACCCATCCACTTCACCTCCACTAACTTCCCAATAAGACAACATCCAGAAACACATCCTCAGCACCTCCACTAACTTCCCAATAAGACAACCACCGGAAACACATCCACATCACCTCCACTAACTCCCCAATAACACAACCACCAGAAACCCATTCACATCACCTCCACTAACCATCCAATAACACATCTCCAGAACCACATCCACAGCACCTCTACTAACTTACAATAACACAACCTCCAGAAACACATCCTATTTACCTCCACTATCTTCCCAATAACACAACCTCCAGAAACACGTCCACATCAACTCCACTAACTTCCCAAGAACACAACCTCCAGAAATACATCCACTAACATCCCAATAATGCAATCTCCAGAAACACATCCTCATCACCTCCACTAACTTCCCAATAAAACAGCCTCCAGAAACACATACTCATCACCTCCACTTACTTCCCAATAACACAACCTATAGAATCACAGCCACATCACCTCCACTAATCACACAATAACACAATCTCCAGAAACACTTCCTCATCACCTCCACTAACTTCCCAATAACACAAACTCCAGAAACACATCCTCATCACCTCCACTTACTCCGCAATAACACAACTTCCAGAAACACATCCTCATCACCTCCACTAACTTCCCAAGAACACAACCTCCAGAAACACATCCTCATCACATCCACTGACGACCTAATAACACAACCCCAGAAACACATTCACTTCAACTTCACAGACATCCCAATACGACAACCTCTGCTAAACCATTCACATCACCACGACTAACCTCCCAATAATGTAAAGCTCATGTAACCCATCCACATCACCTCCACTAACTCCCCAATAAGACAACCTCCAGAAACACATCCTCATCCCCTCCACTAACTTCCCAATCACACAATCTCCAGAAACACATCCACATCACCTCCACTAACTTTCCCAATAACAAAACCTCCAGAAACACATCCTCATCACCTCCACTACTTTCCCAATAACAAAACCTCCAGAAACACATCCTCATCACCTCCACTAACTTCCCAATAACACAACCTCCAGAAACTCATCCTCATCCCCTCCACTAACTTCACAATCACACAATCTCCAGAAACACATCCACATCACCTCCACTTATTTCACAATAACACAACCTCCAGAAACACATCCTCATCAAATCCACTAACTTCCCAATAACACAACCACCAGAAACACATCCACATCACCTCCACTAACCTCCCAATAACACATCTCCAGAAACACATCCACATCACCTCCACTAACTTCACAATAATACAACCTCCAGAAACACATCCATATCACCTCCACTAACCTCCCAATAACACATCTCCAGAAACACAACCCCATCACCTCCGCTAACTTCCCAATAACACAACCTCCAGAAACACATCCTCATCACCTCCACTAACTCCTCGATAATGCTACCACCAGAAACACATCCACATCACCTCCACTAACTTCCCAACAACACAACATTCTGAAACACATCCACATCACCTCCAATAACTTCCCAACAACACAACATTCTGAAACACATCCACATCACCTCCACTACTCTCCCAAATCACATCTCTAGAAACACATCCCCACCACCTCCACTAACTTCCCAATAACACAACCTCCAGAAACACATCCTCATCACCTCCACTGACTGAAAATAACACAACCTCCAGAAACACATCCTCATTACCTCCACTAACTTCCCAATAACACAACATCCAGAAACACATCCTCATCACCTCCACTAACTTCCCAATAACACAACCTCCAGAAACACATCTACATCACCTCCACTAACCTCCCAAATCACATCTCCCGAAACACATCCCCATCACCTCCACTTACTTCCCAATAACACAACCTCCAGAAACACATCCTCATCACCTCCACTAACCACCCAATAAGACATCTCCAGAACCACATCCACAGCACCTCTACTAACTTTCCAATAACACAACATCCAGAAACACATCCTCATTACCTCCACTAACATCCAATAACACAAACTCAAGAAACACATCCTCATTACCTCCACTAACTTCCCAATAACACAACCTCCAGAAACACATCCTCATCACCTCCACTAACTATCCAATAACACAAACTCCAGAAACACATCCTCATCACCTCCAGTAACTTCCCAATAACCCAACCTCCAGAAACCCATCCTCATCACCTCCACTAACTTCCCAATAACACAACCTGCAGAAACTCACCCTCATCACCTCCACTAAAATCCCAATAACACAACCTTCAGAAACACATCCACATCACCTCCACTAACTTCCCAATAATACAACCTCCAGAAACACATCCACATCACCTCCACTAACCTCCCAATAACACATCTCCAGAAACACATCTTCATCACCTCCACTAACTTCCCAATAAAACATCTCCAGAAACACATCCCCATCACCTCCACTAACTTCCCAATAACACAACCTCCTGAAACACATCCTCATCCCCTCCACTAACTTCCCAATCACACAATCTCCAGAAACACATCCACATCACCTCCACTTATTTCCCAATAACACAACCTCCAGAAACACATCCTCATCAAATCCACTAACCTCCCAATAACACATCTCCAGAAACACATCCCCATCACCTCCAATAACTTCACAATAATACGTCTTCCAGAAACACATGAACATCACCTCCACTAACATCCCAATAACACATTTCCAGAAACGCAACCCATCACCTCCACTAACTTCCCAATAACACATCTCCGGAACCACATCCACAGTTCCTCTACTAACTTCCAATAACACAAACTCTAGAAGGACATCCTCATTACCTCCACTAACCTCCCAACAAAACAATCTCAAGAAAAACATCCTCATCACCTCCACTAACTTCCCAATAACACAACCTCCAGAAACACATCCTCATCACCTCCACTAACTCCTCGATAATGCTACCACCAGAAACACATCCACATCACCTCCACTAACTTCCCAACAACACAACATTCTGAAACACATCCACATCACCTCCAATAACTTCCCAACAACACAACATTCTGAAACACATCCTCAGCACCTCCACTAACTTCCCAATAAAACATTCCCCAGAAACACATCCTCATCACCTCCACTAACTCACCAATAACACAAACTCCAGGAATCCATTCTCATCACCTCCACAAACTTTCCAATAACAGCAACTCCAAAAACACATCCTCATCAACTCCAATAACTCCATTAATTATAGAACCACCAGAAATCCATTCACTTCACCTCCACTAACTTCCCAATAAGACAACATCCAGAAACACATCCTCATCACCTCCACTAACTTGCCAATAACACAACCTCCAGAAACACATCCACATCACCTCCACTACTCTCCCAAATCACATCTCTAGAAACACATCCCCACCACCTCCACTAACGTCCCAATAACACAACCTCCAGAAACACATCCTCATCACCTCCACTGACTGAAAATAACACAACCTCCAGAAACACATCCTCATTACCTCCACTAACTTCCCAATAACACAACCTCCAGAAACACATCCTCATTACCTCCACTAACTTCCCAATAACACAACATCCAGAAACACATCCTCATCACCTCCACTAACTTCCCAATAACACAACCTCCAAAAAACACATCTACATCACCTCCACTAACCTCCCAAATCACATCTCCTGAAACACATCCCCATCACCTCCACTAACTTCCCAATAACACAACCTCCAGAAACACATCCTCATCACCTCCACTAACCACCCAATAAGACATCTCCAGAACCACATCCACAGCACCTCTACTAACTTTCCAATAACACAACCTCCAGAAACACATCCTCATTACCTCCACTAACATCCAATAACACTACCTGCAGAAACTCACCCTCATCACCTCCACTAACCTCCCAATAACACATCTCCAGAAACACATCCCCATCACCTCCACTAACTTCACAATAATACATCTTCCAGAAACACATGCACATCACCTCCACTAACCTCCCAATAACACATTTCCAGAAACGCAACCCATCACCTCCACTAACTTCCCAATAACACATCTCCGGAACCACATCCACAGTTCCTCTACTAACTTCCAATAACACAAACTCCAGAAGGACATCCTCATTAACTCCACTAACCTCCCAACAAAACAATCTCAAGAAAAACATCCTCATCACCTCCACTAACTTCCCAATAACACAACCTCCAGAAACACATCCTCATCACCTCCACTAACTCCTCGATAATGCTACCACCAGACACACATCCACATCACCTCCACTAACTTCCAAACAACACAACATTCTGAAACACATCCACATCACCTCCAATAACTTCCCAACAACACAACATTCTGAAACACATCCTCAGCACCTCCACTAACTTCCCAATAACACAACATCCAGAAACACATCCTCATCACCTCCACTAACTCACCAATAACACAAACTCCAGGAATCCATTCTCATCACCTCCACAAACTTTCCAATAACAGCAACTCCAGAAACACATCCTCATCAACTCCAATAACTCCTCAATTATAGAACCACCAGAAATCCATTCACTTCACCTCCACTAACTTCCCAATAAGACAACATCCAGAAACACATCCTCATCACCTCCACTAACTTGCCAATAACACAACCTCCAGAAACACATCCACATCACCTCCACTACTCTCCCAAATCACATCTCCAGAAACACATCCCCACCACCTCCACTAACTTCCCAATAACACAACCTCCAGAAACACATCCTCATTACCTCCACTAACTTCCCAATAACACAACCTCCAGAAACACATCCTCATTACCTCCACTAACTTCCCAATAACACAACATCCAGAAACACATCCTCATCACCTCCACTAATTTCCCAATAACACAACCTCCAGAAACACATCTACATCACCTCCACTAACCTCCCAAATCACATCTCCCGAAACACATCCCCATCACCTCCACTAACTTCCCAATAACACAACCTCCAGAAACACATCCTCATTACCTCCACTAACATCCAATAACACAAACTCCAGAAACACATCCTCATTACCTTCACTAACTTCCCAATAACACAACCTCCAGAAACACATCCTCATCACCTCCACTAACTATCCAATAACACAAACTCCAGAAACACATCCTCATCACCACCAGTAACTTCCCAATAACCCAACCTCCAGAAACCCATCCTCATCACCTCCACTAACTTCCCAATAACACAACCTGCAGAAACTCACCCTCATCGCCTCCACTAACTTCCCTATAATACAACATCCAGAAACACATCCTCATCACCTCCACTAACTTCCCAATAACACAACCTCCAGAATCTCATCCTCATCACCTCCACTAACTTCCCAATAACACAACCTCCAGAAACACATCCACATCAGCTCCACTAACTTCCCAATAATACAACCTCCAGAAACACATCCACATCACCTCCACTAACCTTCCAATAATACATCTCCAGAAACACATCCGCATCACCTCCAATAACTTCCCAATAACCCATCTCCAATACCACATCCACAGCACCTCTACTAACTTCCAATAACACAACCTCTAGAAACACATCCTCATTACCTCCACTTACTTCCCAATAACACAACCTCAAGAAACACATCCTCATCTCCTCCACTAACTTCCCAATAACGCAACCCCAAGAAAAACATCCTCATCACCTCCACTAACTCCTCAGTAATGTAACCACCAGAAACACATCCACATCACCTCCACTAACTTCCCAATAACACAACCTCGAGAATCACATCCACATCAAGTCCACTAACATCCCATTATCACAACCTCCAGAAACACATCCACATCACGTCCACTAACATCCCAATAACACAACCACCAGAAACACATCCACATCACGTCCACTAACCTCCCAATAAAAAAACCTCCAGCAACACATCCACATTACCTCCACTAACTACCCAATAACGCAACTTCCAGAAACACATCCTCAGCACCTCCACTAACTTCCCAATAACACATCCTGCAGAAAAACATCCTCATCACCTCCACTATCTGCCCAATAAGACAACCACCAGAAACACATCCACATCACCTCCACTAACTCCCCAATAACACAACCACCAGAAACACATTCACTTCACCTCCACTAACTTCCCAATAAGACAACATCCAGAAACACATCCTCATCACCTCCACTAACGTCCCAATAACACAACCTCCAGAAACACATCCTCATCACGTCCACTGACTGAAAATAACACAACCTCCAGAAACACATCCTCATGACCTCCACTAACTTCCCAATAACACAATCTCCAGAAACACATCCTCATTACCTCCACTAACTTCCCAATAACACAACATCCAGAAACACATCTTCATCACCTTCACTAACTTCCCAATAACACAACCTCCAGAAACACATCTACATCACCTCCACTAACCTCCAAAATCACATCTCCCGAAACACATCCCCACCACCTCCACTAACTTCCCAATAACACAACCTCCAGAAACACATCCTCATCACCTCCAGTAACCACCCAATAACACATCTCCAGAACCACATCCACAGCACTTCTACTAACTTTCCAATAACACAACCTCCAGAAACACATCCTCATTACCTCCACTAACATCCAATAACACAAACTCCAGAAACACATCCTCATTACCTCCACTAACTTCCCAATAACACAAACTCCAGAAACACATCCTCAGCACCTCCAGTAACTTCCCAATAACCCAACCTCCAGAAACACATCCTCTTCACCTCCACTAACTTCCCAATAACACAAACTCCAGAAACTCATCCTCATCACCTCCACTAACATCCCAATAACACAACCTTCAGAAACACATCCACATCACCTCCACTAACTTCCCAATAATACAACCTCCAGAAACACATCCACATCACCTCCACTAACCTCCCAATAACACATCTCCAGAAACACATCCCCATCACCTCCACTAACTTCCCAATAACACATCTCCAGAAACACATCCCCATCACCTCCACTAACTTCCCAATAACACAACCTCAAGAAACACATCCTCATCACCTCCACTAAAACCTCATTAATGTAACCACCATAAACACATCCACATCATCCAGACTAACTTCCCAATAACACAACCTCGAGAAAAACATCCACATCACCTCCACTAACTCCCCAATAACACAACATCCAGAAACACGTCCTCATCACCTCCACTAACTCCCCAATAACACAACATCCAGAAACACATCCTCATCACCTCCACTAACTTCCCAATAACAAAACATCCAGAAACACATCCTCATCACCTCTACTAACTTCCAATAACACAACCTCCAGAAACACATCCTTATTACCTCCACTTACTTCCCAATAACACAACCTCAAGAAACACATCCCATTCACCTCCACTAACTTCCCAATAACACAATCTCCAGAATCTCATCCTCATCACCTCCACTAACTTCCCAATAACACAACCTTCAGAAACACATCCCCATCACCTCCACTAACTCCTCAATAATGTAACCACCAGAAACACATCCACATCACCTCCATTAACTTCCCAATAACACAACCACCAGAAATACATCCACATCACGTCCACTAACCTCCCAATAAAATAACCTCCAGCAACACATCCCCATTACCTCCACTAACTCCTCAATGATGTAACCACCAGAAACACATCCACATTACCTCCACTAACTTCCCAATAACACAACATCCAGAAACACATCATCAGCACCTCCACTAACTACCCAATAACACAACATCCAGAAACACATCCTCAGCACCTCCACTAACTCCCCAATAACACAACCACCAGAAACACATTCACTTCCCCTCCACTAACTTCCCAATAAGACAACATCCAGAAACACATCCTCATCCCCTCCACTAACTTGCCAATAACACAACCTCCAGAAACACATCCTCATCACCTCCACTACTCTCCCAAATCACATCTCCAGAAACACATCCCCACCTCCTCCACTAACTTGCCAATAACACAACCTCCAGAAACACATCCACATCACCTCCCCTACTCTCCCAAATCACATCTCCAGAAACACATCCCCACCACCTCCACTAACTTCCCAATAACACAACCTCCAGAAACAAATCCTCATTACCTGAACTAACTTCCCAATAACACAACCTCCAGATCAACATCCTCATTACCTCCATTAACCTCCCAAATCACATCCTCCAGAAAAACATCCTCATCACCTCCACTTTCTCCCCAATAAGACAACCACCAGAAACACATCCACATCACCTCCACTAACTCCCCAATAACACAACCACCAGAAACACATTCACTTCACCTCCACTAACTTCCCAATAAGACAACATCCAGAAACATATCCTCATCACCTCCACTAACTTGCCAATAACACAACCTCCAGAAACACATCCACATCACCTCCACTACTCTCCCAAATCACATCTCCAGCAACACATCCTCATCACCTCCACTGACTGAAAATAACACAACCTCCAGAAACACATCCTCATTACCTCCACTAACTTCCCAATAACACAACCTCCAGAAACACATCCTCATTACCTCCACTAACTTCCCAATAACACAACATCCAGAAACACATCTTCATCACCTCCACTAACTTCCCAATAACACAACCTCCAGAAACACATCTACATCACCTCCACTAACCTCCCAAATCACATCTCCCGAAACACATCCCAAAACACCTTCACTAACTTCCCAATACCACAACCTCCAGAAACACATCCTCATCACCTCCACTAACCACCCAATAACACATCTCCAGAACCACATCCACAGCACTTCTACTAACTTTCCAATAACACAACCTCCAGAAACACATCCTCATTACCTCCACTAACATCCAATAACACAAACTCCAGAAACACATCCTCATTACCACCACTAACTTCCCAATAACACAAACTCCAGAAACTCATCCTCATCACCTCCACTAACATCCCAATAACACAACCTTCAGAAACACATCCACATCACCTCCACTAACTTCCCAATAATACAACCTCCAGAAACACATCCACATCACCTCCACTAACCTCCCAATAACACATCTCCAGAAACACATCCCCATCACCTCCACTAACTTCCCAATAACACATCTCCAGAAACACATCCCCATCACCTCCACTAACTTCCCAATAACACAACCTCAAGAAACACATCCTCATCACCTCCACTAACTCCTCAATAATGTAACCACCATAAACACATCCACATGATCCAGACTAACTTCCCAATAACAGAACCTCGATAAAAACATCCACATCTCCTCCACTAACTTCCCAATAACACAACCTCGATAAAAACATCCACATTACCTCCACTAACTCCCCAATAACACAACATCCAGAAACACATCCTCATCACCTCCACTAATTCCCCAATAACACAACCTTCAGAAACACATCCCCATCACCTCCACTAACTCCTCAATAATGTAACCACCAGAAACACATCCACATCACCTCCATTAATTTCCCAATAACACAACCTCGAGAATCACATCCACGTCAAGTCCACTATCTTCCCAATTTCACAACCTCCAGAAACTCATCCACATCACGTCCACTAACATCCCAATAACACAACCACCAGAAATACATCCACATCACGTCCACTAACCTCCCAATAAAACAACCTCCAGCAACACATCCACATTACCTCCACTAACTTCCCAATAACACAACATCCAGAAACACATCATCAGCACCTCCACTAACTACCCAATAACACAACATCCAGAAACACATCCTCAGCACCTCCACTAACTCCCCAATAACACAACCACCAGAAACACATTCACTTCACCTCCACTAACTTCCCAATAAGACATCCAGAAACACATCCTCATCCCCTCCACTAACTTGCCAATAACACAACCTCCAGAAACACATCCACATCACCTCCACTACTCTCCCAAATCACATCTCCAGAAACACATCCCCACCACCTCCACTAACTTGCCAATAACACAACCTCCAGAAACACATCCACATCACCTCCACTACTCTCCCAAATCACATCTCCAGAAACACATCCCCACCACCTCCACTAACTTGCCAATAACACAACCTCCAGAAACACATCCACATCACCTCCACTACTCTCCCAAATCACATCTCCAAAAACACATCCCCACCACCTCCACTAACTTCCCAATAACACAACCTCCAGAAACAAATCCTCATTACCTCCACTAACTTCCCAATAACACAACCTCCAGATCAACATCCTCATTACCTCCACAAACCTCCCAAATCACATCCTCCAGAAAAAACATCCTCATCACCTCCACTTTCTCCCCAATAAGACAACCACCAGAAACACATCCACATCACCTCCACTAACTCCCCAATAACACAACTACCAGAAACACATTCACTTCACCTCCACTAACTTCCCAATAAGACAACATCCAGAAACACATCCTCATCACCTCCACTAAAATCCAATAACACAAACTCCAGAAACACATCCTCATTACCACCACTAACTTCCCAATAACACAAACTCCATAACACATCCTCATCACCTCCAGTAACTTCCCAATAATACAACCTCCAGAAACACATCCTCATCACCTCCACTAACTTCCCAATAACACAAACTCCAGAAACTCATCCTCATCACCTCCACTAACATCCCAATAACACAACCTTCAGAAACACATCCACATCACCTCCACTAACTTCCCAATAATACAACCTCCAGAAACACATCCACATCACCTCCACTAACCTCCCAATAACACATCTCCAGAAACACATCCCCATCACCTCCACTAACTTCCCAATAACACAACCTCAAGAAACACATCCTCATCACCTCCACTAACTCCTCAATAATGTAACCACCATAAACACATCCACATCATCCAGACTAACTTCCCAATAACACAACCTCGATGAAAACATCCACATCTCCTCCACTAACTTCCCAATAACACAACCTCGAGAAAAACATCCACATCACCTCCACTAACTCCCCAATAACACAACATCCAGAAACACATCCTCATCACCTCCACTAATTTCCCAATAACACAACATCCAGAAACAAATCCTCATCACCTCCACTAACTTCCCAATAACACAACCTCAAGAAACACATCCTCATCACCTCCACTAAAACCTCATTAATGTAACCACCATAAACACATCCACATCATCCCGACTAACTTCCCAATAACACAACCTCGAGAAAAACATCCACATCACCTCCACTAACTCCCCAATAACACAACATCCAGAAACACGTCCTCATCACCTCCACTAACTCCCCAATAACACAACATCCAGAAACACATCCTCATCACCTCCACTAACTTCCCAATAACAAAACATCCAGAAACACATCCTCATCACCTCTACTAACTTCCAATAACACAACCTCCAGAAACACATCCTTATTACCTCCACTTACTTCCCAATAACACAACCTCAAGAAACACATCCCATTCACCTCCACTAACTTCCCAATAACACAATCTCCAGAATCTCATCCTCATCACCTCCACTAACTTCCCAATAACACAACCTTCAGAAACACATCCCCATCACCTCCACTAACTCCTCAATAATGTAACCACCAGAAACACATCCACATCACCTCCATTAACTTCCCAATAACACAACCACCAGAAATACATCCACATCACGTCCACTAACCTCCCAATAAAACAACCTCCAGCAACACATCCCCATTACCTCCACTAACTCCTCAATGATGTAACCACCAGAAACACATCCACATTACCTCCACTAACTTCCCAATAACACAACATCCAGAAACACATCATCAGCACCTCCACTAACTACCCAATAACACAACATCCAGAAACACATCCTCAGCACCTCCACTAACTCCCCAATAACACAACCACCAGAAACACATTCACTTCACCTCCACTAACTTCCCAATAAGACAACATCCAGAAACACATCCTCATCCCCTCCACTAACTTGCCAATAACACAACCTCCAGAAACACATCCACATCACCTCCACTACTCTCCCAAATCACATCTCCAGAAACACATCCCCACCTCCTCCACTAACTTGCCAATAACACAACCTCCAGAAACACATCCACATCACCTCCACTACTCTCCCAAATCACATCTCCAGAAACACATCCCCACCACCTCCACTAACTTGCCAATAACACAACCTCCAGAAACACATCCACATCACCTCCCCTACTCTCCCAAATCACATCTCCAGAAACACATCCCCACCACCTCCACTAACTTCCCAATAACACAACCTCCAGAAACAAATCCTCATTACCTGAACTAACTTCCCAATAACACAACCTCCAGATCAACATCCTCATTACCTCCATTAACCTCCCAAATCACATCCGCCAGAAAAACATCCTCATCACCTCCACTTTCTCCCCAATAAGACAACCACCAGAAACACATCCACATCACCTCCACTAACTCCCCAATAACACAACCACCAGAAACACATTCACTTCACCTCCACTAACTTCCCAATAAGACAACATCCAGAAACATATCCTCATCACCTCCACTAACTTGCCAATAACACAACCTCCAGAAACACATCTACATCACCTCCACTAACCTCCAAAATCACATCTCCCGAAACACATCCCCACCACCTCCACTAACTTCCCAATAACACAACCTCCAGAAACACATCCTCATCACCTCCAGTAACCACCCAATAACACATCTCCAGAACCACATCCACAGCACTTCTACTAACTTTCCAATAACACAACCTCCAGAAACACATCCTCATTACCTCCACTAACATCCAATAACACAAACTCCAGAAACACATCCTCATTACCTCCACTAACTTCCCAATAACACAAACTCCAGAAACACATCCTCAGCACCTCCAGTAACTTCCCAATAACCCAACCTCCAGAAACACATCCTCTTCACCTCCACTAACTTCCCAATAACACAAACTCCAGAAACTCATCCTCATCACCTCCACTAACATCCCAATAACACAACCTTCAGAAACACATCCACATCACCTCCACTAACTTCCCAATAATACAACCTCCAGAAACACATCCACATCACCTCCACTAACCTCCCAATAACACATCTCCAGAAACACATCCCCATCACCTCCACTAACTTCCCAATAACACATCTCCAGAAACACATCCCCATCACCTCCACTAACTTCCCAATAACACAACCTCAAGAAACACATCCTCATCACCTCCACTAAAACCTCATTAATGTAACCACCATAAACACATCCACATCATCCAGACTAACTTCCCAATAACACAACCTCGAGAAAAACATCCACATCACCTCCACTAACTCCCCAATAACACAACATCCAGAAACACGTCCTCATCACCTCCACTAACTCCCCAATAACACAACATCCAGAAACACATCCTCATCACCTCCACTAACTTCCCAATAACAAAACATCCAGAAACACATCCTCATCACCTCTACTAACTTCCAATAACACAACCTCCAGAAACACATCCTTATTACCTCCACTTACTTCCCAATAACACAACCTCAAGAAACACATCCCATTCACCTCCACTAACTTCCCAATAACACAATCTCCAGAATCTCATCCTCATCACCTCCACTAACTTCCCAATAACACAACCTTCAGAAACACATCCCCATCACCTCCACTAACTCCTCAATAATGTAACCACCAGAAACACATCCACATCACCTCCATTAACTTCCCAATAACACAACCACCAGAAATACATCCACATCACGTCCACTAACCTCCCAATAAAATAACCTCCAGCAACACATCCCCATTACCTCCACTAACTCCTCAATGATGTAACCACCAGAAACACATCCACATTACCTCCACTAACTTCCCAATAACACAACATCCAGAAACACATCATCAGCACCTCCACTAACTACCCAATAACACAACATCCAGAAACACATCCTCAGCACCTCCACTAACTCCCCAATAACACAACCACCAGAAACACATTCACTTCCCCTCCACTAACTTCCCAATAAGACAACATCCAGAAACACATCCTCATCCCCTCCACTAACTTGCCAATAACACAACCTCCAGAAACACATCCTCATCACCTCCACTACTCTCCCAAATCACATCTCCAGAAACACATCCCCACCTCCTCCACTAACTTGCCAATAACACAACCTCCAGAAACACATCCACATCACCTCCCCTACTCTCCCAAATCACATCTCCAGAAACACATCCCCACCACCTCCACTAACTTGCCAATAACACAACCTCCAGAAACACATCCACATCACCTCCCCTACTCTCCCAAATCACATCTCCAAAAACACATCCCCACCATCTCCACTAACTTCCCAATAACACAACCTCCAGAAACAAATCCTCATTACCTGAACTAACTTCCCAATAACACAACCTCCAGATCAACATCCTCATTACCTCCATTAACCTCCCAAATCACATCCTCCAGAAAAACATCCTCATCACCTCCACTTTCTCCCCAATAAGACAACCACCAGAAACACATCCACATCAGCTCCACTAACTCCCCAATAACACAACCACCAGAAACACATTCACTTCACCTCCACTAACTTCCCAATAAGACAACATCCAGAAACATATCCTCATCACCCCCACTAACTTGCCAATAACACAACCTCCAGAAACACATCCACATCACCTCCACTACTCTCCCAAATCACATCTCCAGCAACACATCCTCATCACCTCCACTGACTGAAAATAACACAACCTCCAGAAACACATCCTCATTACCTCCACTAACTTCCCAATAACACAACCTCCAGAAACACATCCTCATTACCTCCACTAACTTCCCAATAACACAACATCCAGAAACACATCTTCATCACCTCCACTAACTTCCCAATAACACAACCTCCAGAAACACATCTACATCACCTCCACTAACCTCCCAAATCACATCTCCCGAAACACATCCCAAAACACCTTCACTAACTTCCCAATACCACAACCTCCAGAAACACATCCTCATCACCTCCACTAACCACCCAATAACACATCTCCAGAACCACATCCACAGCACTTCTACTAACTTTCCAATAACACAACCTCCAGAAACACATCCTCATTACCTCCACTAACATCCAATAACACAAACTCCAGAAACACATCCTCATTACCACCACTAACTTCCCAATAACACAAACTCCAGAAACTCATCCTCATCACCTCCACTAACATCCCAATAACACAACCTTCAGAAACACATCCACATCACCTCCACTAACTTCCCAATAATACAACCTCCAGAAACACATCCACATCACCTCCACTAACCTCCCAATAACACATCTCCAGAAACACATCCCCATCACCTCCACTAACTTCCCAATAACACATCTCCAGAAACACATCCCCATCACCTCCACTAACTTCCCAATAACACAACCTCAAGAAACACATCCTCATCACCTCCACTAACTCCTCAATAATGTAACCACCATAAACACATCCACATGATCCAGACTAACTTCCCAATAACACAACCTCGATAAAAACATCCACATCTCCTCCACTAACTTCCCAATAACACAACCTCGATAAAAACATCCACATCACCTCCACTAACTCCCCAATAACACAACATCCAGAAACACATCCTCATCACCTCCACTAATTCCCCAATAACACAACCTTCAGAAACACATCCCCATCACCTCCACTAACTCCTCAATAATGTAACCACCAGAAACACATCCACATCACCTCCATTAATTTCCCAATAACACAACCTCGAGAATCACATCCACGTCAAGTCCACTATCTTCCCAATTTCACAACCTCCAGAAACTCATCCACATCACGTCCACTAACATCCCAATAACACAACCACCAGAAATACATCCACATCACGTCCACTAACCTCCCAATAAAACAACCTCCAGCAACACATCCACATTACCTCCACTAACTTCCCAATAACACAACATCCAGAAACACATCATCAGCACCTCCACTAACTACCCAATAACACAACATCCAGAAACACATCCTCAGCACCTCCACTAACTCCCCAATAACACAACCACCAGAAACACATTCACTTCACCTCCACTAACTTCCCAATAAGACATCCAGAAACACATCCTCATCCCCTCCACTAACTTGCCAATAACACAACCTCCAGAAACACATCCACATCACCTCCACTACTCTCCCAAATCACATCTCCAGAAACACATCCCCACCACCTCCACTAACTTGCCAATAACACAACCTCCAGAAACACATCCACATCACCTCCACTACTCTCCCAAATCACATCTCCAGAAACACATCCCCACCACCTCCACTAACTTGCCAATAACACAACCTCCAGAAACACATCCACATCACCTCCACTACTCTCCCAAATCACATCTCCAAAAACACATCCCCACCACCTCCACTAACTTCCCAATAACACAACCTCCAGAAACAAATCCTCATTACCTCCACTAACTTCCCAATAACACAACCTCCAGATCAACATCCTCATTACCTCCACAAACCTCCCAAATCACATCCTCCAGAAAAAACATCCTCATCACCTCCACTTTCTCCCCAATAAGACAACCACCAGAAACACATCCACATCACCTCCACTAACTCCCCAATAACACAACTACCAGAAACACATTCACTTCACCTCCACTAACTTCCCAATAAGACAACATCCAGAAACACATCCTCAACACCTCCACTAACATCCAATAACACAAACTCCAGAAACACATCCTCATTACCACCACTAACTTCCCAATAACACAAACTCCATAACACATCCTCATCACCTCCAGTAACTTCCCAATAATACAACCTCCAGAAACACATCCTCATCACCTCCACTAACTTCCCAATAACACAAACTCCAGAAACTCATCCTCATCACCTCCACTAACATCCCAATAACACAACCTTCAGAAACACATCCACATCACCTCCACTAACTTCCCAATAATACAACCTCCAGAAACACATCCACATCACCTCCACTAACCTCCCAATAACACATCTCCAGAAACACATCCCCATCACCTCCACTAACTTCCCAATAACACAACCTCAAGAAACACATCCTCATCACCTCCACTAACTCCTCAATAATGTAACCACCATAAACACATCCACATCATCCAGACTAACTTCCCAATAACACAACCTCGATGAAAACATCCACATCTCCTCCACTAACTTCCCAATAACACAACCTCGAGAAAAACATCCACATCACCTCCACTAACTCCCCAATAACACAACATCCAGAAACACATCCTCATCACCTCCACTAATTTCCCAATAACACAACATCCAGAAACAAATCCTCATCACCTCCACTAATTCCCCAATAACACAACATCCAGAAACACATCCTCATCACCTCCACTAATTCCCCAATAACACATCTCCAGAAACACATCCCCATCACCTCCACTAACTTCCCAATAACACATCTCCAGAAACAGATACCCATCACCTCCACTTACTTCCCAATAACACAACCTCAAGAAACACATCCTCATCACCTAAACTAACTCCTCAATAATGTAACCACCATAAACACATCCACATCATCCACACTAACTTTCCAATAACATAACCTCGAGAAAAACATCCACATCACCTCCACTAACTTGCCAATAACACAACGTCCAGAAACACATCCTCATCAACTCCACTAACTTCCCAATGACACAACCTCCAAAAACTTATCCCCATCACCTCCACTAACTTCCCAATAACACATCTCAAGAAACAGATACCCATCACCTCCACTTACTTCCCAATAACACAACCTCAAGAAACACATCCTCATCACCTAAACTAACTCCTCAATAATGTAACCACCATAAACACATCCACATCATCCACACTAACTTTCCAATAACATAACCTCGAGAAAAACATCCACATCACCTCCACTAACTTGCCAATAACACAACGTCCAGAAACACATTCTCATCACCTCCACTAACTTCCCAATAACAAAACATCCAGAAATACATCCTCATCACCTCCACTAACTTCCCAATAACACAAACCACCAGAAACACAACCACATCACCTCCACTAACTTCCCAATAATAAAACATACAGAAACACATCCTCATCACCTCCACTAACTTCCCAATAACACAACCTCCAGAATCTCATCCTCATCATCTCCACTAACTTCCCAATAACACAACCTCCAGAAACACATCCACATCACCTCCACTAACTTCCCAATAATACAACCTCCAGAAACACATCCACATCACCTCCACTAACCTTCCAATAAGACATCTCCAGAAACACATCCCCATCACCTCCACTAACTTCCCAATAACCCATCTCCAGTACCACATCCACAGCACCTCTACTAACTTCCAATAACACAACCTCCAGAAACACATCCTCATTACCTCCAGTTACTTCCCAATAACACAACCTCAAGAAACACATCCTCAACTCCTCCACTAACTTCCCAATAACGCAACCCCCAGAAAAACATCCTCATCACCTCCACTAACTCCTCAATAATGTAACCACCAGAAACACATTCTCATCACCTCCACTATCTTCCCAATAACACAACCTCGAGAATCACATCCACATCAAGTCCACTAACATCCCAATATCACAACCTCTAGAAACACATCCACATCACGTCCACTAACATCCCAATAAAACAACCACCAGAAACACATCCACACCACGTCCACTAACCTCCGAATAAAACAACCTCCAGCAACACATCCTCATGACCTCCACTAAATCCTCAATAATGCAACCACCAGAAACACATCCACATCATCCACACTAACTTCCCAATAACACAACCAGCAGAAACACATGTTCATCACCTCCACTAACTTCACAATAACACAAACCCCAGAAACACATCCACATCACCTCCACTAACTTCCCAATAATACAACCTCCAGAAACACATCCACATCACCTCCACTAACCTCCCAATAACATATCTCCAGAAACACATCCCCATCACCTCCACTAACTTCCCAATAACACAACATCCAGAAACACATCCTCATCACCTCCACTAACTTCCCAATAATACAACCACCAGAAACACATCAACATCACCTCCACTAACCTCCCAATAACACATCTCCAGAAACACATCCCCATCACCTCCACTAACTTCCCAATAACACATCTCCAGAAACACATCCCCATCACCTCCACTAACTTCCCAATAACACAACCTCAAGAAACACATCCTCATCACCTCCACTAACTCCTCAATAATGTAACCACCATAAACACATCCACATCATCCAGACTAACTTCCCAATAACACAACCTCGATAAAAACATCCACATCTCCTCCACTAACTTCCCAATAACACAACCTCGAGAAAAACATCCACATCACCTCCACTAACTCCCCAATAACACAACATCCAGAAACACATCCTCATCACCTCCACTAATTTCCCAATAACACAACATCCAGAAACACATCCTCATCACCTCCACTAATTCACCAATAACACAACCTTCAGAAACACATCCCCATCACCTCCACTAACTCCTCAATAATGTAACCACCAGAAACACATCCACATCACCTCCATTAACTTCCCAATAACACAACCTCGAGAATCACATCCACGTCAAGTCCACTATCTTCCCAATTTCACAACCTCCAGAAACACATCCACATCACGTCCACTAACATCCCAATAACACAACCACCAGAAATACATCCACATCACGTCCACTAACCTCCCAATAAAACAACCTCCAGCAACACATCCACATTACCTCCACTAACTTCCCAATAACACAACATCCAGAAACACATCATCAGCACCTCCACTAACTACCCAATAACACAACATCCAGAAACACATCCTCAGCACCTCCACTAACTCCCCAATAACACAACCACCAGAAACACATTCACTTCACCTCCACTAACTTCCCAATAAGACAACATCCAGAAACACATCCTCATCCCCTCCACTAACTTGCCAATAACACAACCTCCAGAAACACATCCAGATCACCTCCACTACTCTCCCAAATCACATCTCCAGAAACACATCTCCACCACCTCCACTAACTTGCCAATAACACAACCTCCAGAAACACATCCACATCACCTCCACTACTCTCCCACATCACATCTCCAGAAACACATCCCCACCACCTCCACTAACTTGCCAATAACACAACCTCCAGAAACACATCCACATCACCTCCACTACTCTCCCAAATCACATCTCCAGAAACACATCCCCACCACCTCCACTAACTTCCCAATAACACAACCTCCAGAAACAAATCCTCATTACCTCCACTAACTTCCCAATAACACAACCTCCAGATCAACATCCTCATTACCTCCACTAACCTCCCAAATCACATCCTCCAGAAAAACATCCTCATCACCTCCACTTTCTCCCCAATAAGACAACCACCAGAAACACATCCACATCACCTCCACTAACTCCCCAATAACACAACCACCAGAAACACATCCTCATCACCTCCACTAATTCCCCAATAACACAACATCCAGAAACACATCCTCATCACCTCCACTAATTCCCCAATAACACAACATCCAGAAACACATCCTCATCACCTCCACTAATTCCCCAATAACACAACATCCAGAAACACATCCTCATCACCTCCACTAACTTCCCAATAACAAAACATCCAGAAACACATTCTCATCACCTCTACTAACTTCCAATAGCACAACCTCCAGAAACACATCCTTATTACCTCCACTTACTTCCCAATAACACAACATCCAGAAACACATCCTCATCACCTCCACTAACTACCCAATAACACAACCTCCAGAAACACATCCACATCACCTCCACTAACTTCCCAATAACACAACCTCAAGAAACACATCCCCATCACCTCCACTAACTTCCCAATAACACAACCTCCAGAATCTTGAAGAGTATAGAGATTGTCGAAATAGAGTTAAGAGGGAAATCAGGAGGGCAAAAAGGGGACATGAAATTGCTTTGGCAAATAATGCAAGGGAGAATCCAAAGAGATTCTACAGATACATAAAGGGGAAAAGAGTAACTAGGGACAGAGTAGGGCCTCTTAAGGATCAACAAGGGCATTTATGTGCAGAGCCACAAGAGTTGGGTGAGATCCTGAATGAATATTTCTCATCGGTATTCACGGTGGAGAAAGGCATGGATGTTAAGAAACTAAGGGAAATAAATAGTGATGTCTTGAGAAGTGTGCATATTACAGAGGAGGAGGTGCTGGAAGTCTTAAAGCGCATCAAGGTAGATAAATCCCCGGGACCTGATGAAATGTATCCCAGGATGTTGTGGGAGGCTAGGGAGGAAATTGCGGGTCCCCTAACCGAGATATTTGAATCATCGGCAGCCACAGGTGAGGTGCCTGAAGATTGGAGAGTGGCGAATGTTGTGCCCTTGTTTAAGAAGGGCAGCAGGGAAAAGCCTGGGAACTACAGACCGGTGAGCCTAACGTCTGTAGTAGGTAAGTTGCTAGAAGGTATTCTGAGAGACAGGATCTACAAGCATTTAGAGAGGCAAGGACTGATTCGGGGCAGTCAGCATGGCTTTGTGCGTGGAAAATCATGTCTCACAAATTTGATTGAGTTTTTTGAGGGAGTGACCAAGAAGGTAGATGAGGGTAGTGCAGTAGACGTTGTCTACATGGACTTTAGCAAAGCCTTTGACAAGGTACCGCATGGTAGGTTGTTGCAGAAGGTTAAAGCTCACGGGATCCAGGGTGAGGTTGCCAATTGGATTCAAAATTGGCTGGACGACAGAAGGCAGAGGGTGGTTGTAGAGGGTTGTTTTTCAAACTGGAGGCCTGTGACCAGTGGTGTGCCTCAGGGATCGGTGCTGGGTCCACTGTTATTTGTGATTTATATTAATGATTTGGATGAGAATTTAGGAGGCATGGTTAGTAAGTTTGCAGATGACACCAAGATTGGTGGCATAGTGGATAGTGAAGAAGGTTATCTAGGATTGCAACGGGATCTTGATCAATTAGGCCAGTGGGCCGACGAATGGCAGATGGAGTTTAATTTAGATAAATGTGAGGTGATGCATTTTGGCAGATCGAATCAGGCCAGGACCTACTCAGTTAATGGTATGGCGTTGGGGAGAGTTATAGAACAAAGAGATCTAGGAGTACAGGTTCATAGCTCCTTGAAGGTGGAGTCGCAGGTGGACAGGGTGGTGAAGAAGGCATTCGGCATGCTTGGTTTCATTGGTCAGAACATTGAATATAGGAGTTGGGACGTCTTGTTGAAGTTGTACAAGACATTGGTACGGCCACACTTGGAATACTGTGTGCAGTTCTGGTCACCCTATTATAGAAAGGATATTATTAAACTAGAAAGAGTGCAGAAAAGATTTACTAGGATGTTGCCGGGACTTGATGGTTTGAGTTATAAGGAGAGGCTGGATAGACTGGGACTTTTTTCCCTGGAGCGTAGGAGGCTTAGGGGTGATCTTATAGAGGTCTATAAAATAATGAGGGGCATAGATAAGGTAGATAGTCAACATCTTTTCCCAAAGGTAGGGGAGTCTAAAACTAGAGGGCATAGGTTTAAGGTGAGAGGGGAGAGATTCAGAAGGGCCCAGAGGGGCAATTTCTTCACTCAGAGGGTAGTGAGTGTCTGGAATGGGCTGCCAGAGGTAGTAGTAGAAGCGGGTACAATTGTGTCTTTCAAAAAGCATTTAGATGGTTACATGGGTAAGATGGGTATAGAGGGTTATGGGCCAAGTGCGGGCAACTGGGACTAGCTTTAATGGTAAAAAACTGGGCGGCATGGACTGGTTGGGCCGAAGGGCCTGTTTCCATGCTGTAAACGTCTATGATTCTATGATTCTAATCTCATCCTCATCACCTCCACTAACTTCCCAATAACACAACCTTCAGAAACACATCCCCATCACCTCCACTAACTCCTCAATAATGTAACCACCAGAAACACATCCACATCACCTCCATTAACTTCCCAATAACACAACCTCGAGAATCACATGCACATCAATTCCACCATCTTCCCAATATCACAACATCCAGAAACACATCCAGATCACGTCCACTAACCTCCCAATAAAACAACCTCCAGCAACACATCCACATTACCTCCACTAACTTCCCAATAACACAACATCCAGAAACACATCATCAGCACCTCCACTAACCACACAATAACACATCTCCAGAACCACATCCACTGCACCTCTACTAACTTCCAATAACACAACATACAGAAACACATCCTCATTCCCTCCACTAAAATCCCAATAACACAACCTCAATTAACACATCCTCATCACCTCCACTAACATCCCAATAACACAAAGTCCAGAAACACGTCCTCATCACCTCCACGAACTTCCCAATAATACAACATCCCGAAACATATCCACATGACCTCCACTAACCTCCCAATAACACATCTCCAGAAACACATCCCCATCACCTCCACTAACTTCCCAATAATACAACATCCCGAAACATATCCACATCACCTCCACTAACCGCCCAATAACACATCTCCAGAAACACATCCCAATCACCTCCACTAACTTCCCAATAATACAACCTCCAGAAACACATCCTCATTACCTCCACTAACTTCCCAATAACACAAACTCCAGAAACACATCCTCATCACATCTAACTAATTTCCCAATAAAACATCCCCCAGAAACACATCCTCATCACCTCCACTAACTTCCCAATAACACAACCTCCAGAAACACAACCACATCACCTCCACTAACCTCCCAAATCACATCTCCAGAAACACATCCCCATCACCTCCAATAACTTCCCAATAACACAACCTCCAGAAACACATCCTCATCACCTCCACTAACCACCCAATAACACATCTCCAGAACCACATCCAGTGCACCTCTACTAACTTCCAATAACACAACCTCCAGAAACACATCCTCATTACCTCCACTAACTTCCCAATAACACAACCTCCAGAAACACATCCACATCACCTCCACTAACTTCCCAATCATACAACATCCAGAAACACATCCACGTCACCTCCACTAACTCCCCAATAACACAACTACCAGAAACACATCCACATCACGTCCACTAACCTCCCAATAACACAACCTCCAGAAACACATCCTCGTCACCTCCACTAACCACCCAATAACACATCTCCAGAACCACATCCACTGCACCTCTACTAACTTCCAAGAACACAACATACAGAAACACATCCTCATTCCCTCCACTAACATCCCAATAACACAACCTCAATTAACACATCCTCATCACCTCCACTAACTTACCAATAACGCAACCTCCAGAAAAACATCCTCATCACCTCCACTAACTCCTCAATAATGCAACCACCGGAAACACATCCACATCATCCACACTAACTTCCCAATAACACAACCTCCAGAAACACATCCACATTACCTTCACTAACTTCCCAATAATACAACCTCCAGAAACACATCCACATCACCTCCACTAACCTCCCAAATCACATCTCCAGAAAGACATCCCCATCACCTCCACTAACTTCCCAATAATACAACCTCCAGAAACACATCCACATCACCTCCACTAACCTCCCAATAACACATCTCCAGAAACACATCCGCATCTCCTCTACTAACTTCCCAATAACACAACAGCCAGAAACGCAAACTCAGCATCTCCACTAACTTCCCAATCACACAACATCCAGAAACACATCCCCATCACCTCCACTAACTTCCCAATAACACAATCTCCAGAAACCCATCCTCATCACCTCCACTAACATCCCAATAACACAACCTCCAGAAACACATCCACGTGACCTCCACTTACTTCCCAATACCACAACCTCCAGAAACTCATCCACATCACGTCCAGTAACATCACAATACACAACCTCCAGAAACACATCCACGTCACCTCCACTAACTTCCCAATAACACAACCTCCAGAAACACATCCACAACACGTCATCTAACAACCCAATAACACAACCTCCAGAAACACATCCACATCACCTCCACTAACTTCCCAATAACACAACCTCCAGAAACTCATCCTCATCACCTCCACTAACTTCCCCATAACACAACCTCCAGAAACACATCCACATCACCTCCACTAACTTTCCAATAATACAACATCCAGAAACGCATCCACATCACCTTCACTAACCTCCCAGTAACACATTTCCAGAAACACATCCACGTCACCTCCACTAACTTCCCAATAACACATCTCCAGAACCACATCCACAGCACCTCTACTAACTTCCAATAATACAACCTCCAGAAACACATCCTCATTACCTCCACTAACTTCCCAATAACACAAACTCCAGAAACACATCCTCATCACCTCTAACTAATTTCCCAATAACACATCCCCCAGAAACACATCCTCATCATCTCCACTAACCTCCGAATAACACACCCTCCAGGAACACATCCACATCACCTCCACTAACCTCCCAAATCACATCTCCAGAAACACATCCCCATCACCTCCAATAACTTCCCAATAGCACAATCTCCAGAAACACATCCACATCACCTCCACTAACCACACAATAACACATCTCCAGAACCACATCCACTGCACCTCTACTAACTTCCAATAACACAACATACAGAAACACATCCTCATTCCCTCCACTAAAATCCCAATAACACAACCTCAATTAACACATCCTCATCACCTCCACTAACATCCCAATAACACAAACTCCAGAAACACGTCCTCATCACCTCCACGAACTCCCCAATAATACAACATCCCGAAACATATCCACATCACCTCCACTAACCTCCCAATAACACATCTCCAGAAACACATCCCCATCACCTCCACTCACTTCCCAATAAAACAACCTCCAGAAACACATCCACATCACCTCCACTAACCTCCCAATAACACATCTCCAGAACCACATCCACAGCACCTCTACAAACCTCCAATAATACAACCTCCAGAAACACATCCTCATTACCTCCACTAACTTCCCAATAACACAAACTCCAGAAACACATCCTCATCACATCTAACTAATTTCCCAATAAAACATCCGCCAGAAACACATCCTCATCACCTCCACTAACTTCCCAATAACACAACCTCCAGAAACACAACCACATCACCTCCACTAACCTCCCAAATCACATCTCCAGAAACACATCCCCATCACCTCCAATAACTTCCCAATAACACAACCTCCAGAAACACATCCTCTTCACCTCCACTAACCACCCAATAACACATCTCCAGAACCACATCCAGTGCACCTCTACTAACTTCCAATAACACAACCTCCAGAAACACATCCTCATTACCTCCACTAACTTCCCAATAACACAACCTCATTTAACACATCCTCATCACCTCCACTAACTTCCCAATAATACAACCTCCAGAAACACATCCACATCACGTCCACTAACATCCCAATACACAACCTCCAGAAACACATCCACGTCACCTCCACTTACTTCACAATAACACAACCTCCAGAACCACATCCACATCACGTACACTAACATCCCAATAACACAACCTCCAGAAACACATCCACATCACCTCCACTAACTTCCCAATCATACAACATCCAGAAACACATCCACGTCACCTCCACTAACTCCCCAATAACACAACTACCAGAAACACATCCACATCACGTCCACTAACCTCCCAATAACACAACCTCCAGAATCACATCCTCATCACCTCCACTAAACCCTCAATAATACAACATCCAGAAACACATCCTCAGCACCTCCACTAACTTCCCAATCATACAACATCCAGAAACACATCCACGTCACCTCCACTAACTCCCCAATAACACAACTACCAGAAACACATCCACATCACGTCCACTAACCTCCCAATAACACAACCTCCAGAATCACATCCTCATCACCTCCACTAAACCCTCAATAATACAACATCCAGAAACACATCCTCAGCACCTCCACTAACTTCCCAATAACACAACCTCCAGAATCTCATCCTCATCGCCTCCACTAACTTCCCAATAACACAACCTCCAGAAACAAATCCACATCACCTCCACTAACTTCCCAATCATACAACATCCAGAAACACATCCACGTCACCTCCACTAACTCCCCAATAACACAACTACCAGAAACACATCCACATCACGTCCACTAACCTCCCAATAACACAACCTCCAGAAACACATCCTCATCACCTCCACTAACCACCCAATAACACATCTCTAGAACCACATCCACTGCACCTCTACTAACTTCCAATAACACAACATACAGAAACACATCCTCATTCCCTCCACTAACATCCCAATAACACAAACTCAATTAACACATCCTCATCACCTCCACTAACTTCCCAATAACGCAACCTCCAGAAAAACATCCTCATCACCTCCACTAACTCCTCAATAATGCAACCACCGGAAACACATCCACATCATCCACACTAACTTCCCAATAACACAACCTCCAGAAACACATCCACATTACCTTCACTAACTTCCCAATAATACAACCTCCAGAAACACATCCACATCACCTCCACTAACCTCCCAAATCACATCTCCAGAAAGACATCCCCATCACCTCCACTAACTTCCCAATAATACAACCTCCAGAAACACATCCACATCACCTCCACTAACCTCCCAATAACACATCTCCAGAAACACATCCCCATCACCTCCACTAACTACCCAATAACACATCTCCCGAAACACATCCTCATCACCTCCACTAACTCCTCAATAATGCAACCACCAGAAACACATCCACATCATCCCCACCAACTTTCCAATAACACAACCACCAGAAACACTTCCTCATCACCTCCACTAACTTCCCTATAACACCACCTCCAGAAACACATCCTCATCACCTCCACTAACCTCCCAATAACACAAACTCCAGAAACACATCCTCATCACCTCCACTAACTTCCCAATAACACATCCCCCAGAAACACATCCTCATCACCTCCACTAACTTCCCAATAACACAACCTCCAGAAACACATCCACATCACCTCCACTAACCTCCCAAATCACATCTCCAGAAACACATCCCCATCTCCTCCAATAATTTCCCAATAACACAAACTCCGGAAACACGTCCTCATCACCTCCACTCACCACCCAATAACACATCTTCAGAACCACATCCACTGCACCTCTACTAACTCCTCAATAATGCAACCACCAGAAACACATCCACATCATCCCCACCAACTTTCCAATAACACAACCTCCAGAAACACATCCTCATTACCTCCGCTAACTTCCCAATAACACAACCTCAATTAAAACATTCTCATAACCTCCACTAACTTCCCAATAACACAAACTCCAGAAACACATCCTCATCACCTCCACTAATTTCCCAGTAACACAACCTCCAGAAACACATCCTCATCACCTCCACTAACTCCTCAATAATGCAACCACCAGAAACACATCCACATCATCCACACTAACATTCCAACAACATAACCACAAGAAACACATCCACATCAGCTCCACTAACTTCCCAATAACACAACCTCCAGAAACACATCCACATCACGTCCACTGACATCCCAATAACACAACCACCAGAAACACATCCTCATCACCTCCACTAACTACCCAATAAAACAACCCCCAGAAACACATCCACATCACCTCCACTAACTCCTCAATAATGCAACCACCAGAAACACATCCGCATCTCCTCTACTAACTTCCCAATAACACAACAGCCAGAAACACAACCTCAGCATCTCCACTAACTTCCCAATCACACAACATCCAGAAACACATCCCCAGCACCTCCACTAACTTCCCAATAACACAAACTCCAGAAACTCATCCTCATCACCTCCACTAACATCCCAATAACACAACCTCCAGAAACAAATCCACGTGGCCTTCACTTACTTCCCAATACCACAACCTCCAGAAACACATCCACATCACGTCCACTAACATCCCAATACACAACCTCCAGAAACACATCCACGTCACCTCCACTAACTTCCCAATAACACAACCTCCAGAAACACATCCACATCACGTCATCTAACAACCCAATAACACAACCTCCAGAAACACATCCACATCACCTCCACTAACTTCCCAATAACACAACCTCCAGAAACTCATCCTCATCACCTCCACTAACATCCCCATAACACAACCTCCAGAAACACATCCACATCACCTCCACTAACTTCCCAATAATACAACATCCAGAAACACATCCACATCACCTCCACTAACCTCCCAGTAACACATCTCCAGAAACACATCCACGTCACCTCCACTAACTTCCCAATAACACATCTCCAGAACCACATCCACAGCACCTCTACTAACTTTCAATAATACAACCTCCAGAAACACATCCTCATTACCTCCACTAACTTCCCAATAACACAAACTCCAGAAACACATCCTCATCACCTCTAACTAATTTCCCAATAACACATCCCCCAGAAACACATCCTCATCACCTCCACTAACCTCCCAATAACACAACCTCCAGGAACACATCCACATCAGCTCCACTAACCTCCCAAATCACATCTCCAGAAACACATCCCCATCACCTCCAATAACTTCCCAATAGCACAACCTCCAGAAACACATCCTCATCACCTCCACTAACCACACAATAACACATCTCCAGAACCACATCCACTGCACCTCTACTAACTTCCAATAACACAACATACAGAAACACATCGCCATTCCCTCCACTAACATCCCAATAACACAACCTCAATTAACACATCCTCATCACCTCCACTAACTTCCCAAATCACATCTCCAGAACCACATCCCCATCACCTCCAATAACCTCCCAATAACACAACCTCCAGAAACACATCCTCATCACCTCCACTAACCACCCAATAACACATCTCCAGAACCACATCCACTGCACCTCGACTAACTTCCAATAACACAACCTCCAGAAACACATCCTCATCACCTCCACTAACCACCCAATAACACATCTCCAGAAACACATCCCCATCACCTCCACTAACTTCCCAATAATACAACCTCCAGAAACACATCCACATCACCTCCACTAACCTCCCAATAACACATCCCAGAAACACATCCCCATCACCTCCACTAACTTCCCAATAACACATCTCCAGAACCACATCCACAGCACCTCTACAAACTTCCAATAATACAACCTCCAGAAACACATCCTCATTACCTCCACTAACTTCCCAATAACTCAAACTCCAGAAACACAACCTCATCACATCTAACTAATTTCCCAATAAAACATCCCCCAGAAACACATCCTCATCACCTCCACTAACTTCCCAAAAACACAACCTCCAGAAACACATCCTCACCACCTCCACTAACCACCCAATAACACATCTCCAGAACCAGATCCAGTGCACCTCTACTAACTTCCAATAACACAACCTCCAGAAACACATCCTCATTACCTCCACTAACTTCCCAATAACACAAGCTCAATTAACACATCCTCATCACCTCCACTAACATCCCAATAACACAAACTCCAGAAACACATCCTCATCACCTCCACTAACTTCCCAATAACGCAACCTCCAGAAACCCATCCTAATCACCTCCACTAACTCCTCAATAATGCAACCACCAGAAACACATCCACATCATCCACACAACATAACCACCAGAAACACATCCACATCACCCCCACTAACTTCCCAATAACACAACCTCCAGAAACACATCCTCATCCCCTCCACTAACATCCCAATAACACAACAACCAGATACACATCCACATCACCTCCACTAACTTCCCAATAACACAACCTCCAGAAACACATACACGTCACCTCCACTAACTCCTCAATAATGCAACCACCAGAAACACATCCGCATCACCTCCACTAACTTCCCAATAACACAACATCCAGAAACACAACCTCAGCATCTCCACTAACTTCCCAATCACACAACATCCAGAAACACATCCCCGTCACCTCCACTAACTTCCCAATACCACAACCTCCACAAACACATCCACATCACGTCCACTAACTTCCCAATAACAAAACCTCCAGAAACACATCCTCATCACCTCCACTAACTTCCCAATAACACAACCTCCAGAAACACATCCACATCACCTCCACTAACTTCCCAAATCACATCTCCAGAACCACATCCCCATCACCTCCAATAACCTCCCAATAACACAACCTCCAGAAACACATCCTCATCACCTCCACTAACCACCCAATAACACATCTCCAGAACCACATCCACTGCACCTCGACTAACTTCCAATAACACAACCTCCAGAAACACATCCTCATTACCTCCACTAACTTCCCAATAACACAACCTCAATTAACACATCCTCATCACCTCCACTAACTTCCAAATACCACAACCTCCAGAAACACATCCACATCACGTCCACTAACATCCCAATACACAACCTCCAGAAACACATCCACATCACCTCCACTTACTTCACAATAACACAACCTCCAGAAACACATCCACGTCACCTCCACTTACTTCACAATAACACAACCTCCAGAACCACATCCACATCACGTACACTAACATCCCAATAACACAACCTCCAGAAACACATCCGCATCACCTCCACTAACTCATCAATAATACAACATCCAGAAACACTTCCTCAGCGCCTCCACTAACTTCCCAATAACACAACCTCCAGAATCTCATCCTCATCGCCTCAACTAACTTCCCAATAACACAACCTCCAGAAACACATCCACATCACCTCCACTAACTTCCCAATCATACAACATCCAGAAACACATCCACGTCACCTCCACTAACTCCCCAATAACATAACTACCAGAAACACATCCACATCACGTCCACTAACCTCCCAATAACACAACCTCCAGAATCACATCCTCATCACCTCCACTAACTCCTCAATAATACAACATCCATAAACACATCCTCAGCACCTCCACTAACTTCCCAATAACACGTTCCCCAGAAACACATCCTCATCACGTCCACTAACTCCCCAACAACACAACCTCCAGAAACACATCCTCAGCACCTCCACTAACATCCCAATAACACATCCCCCAGATACACATCCTCATCACCTCCACTAACTTCCCAATAACACAACCTCCAGAAACACATCCACATCACCTCCACTAACCTCCCAAATCACATCTCCAGAAACACATCCCCATCACCTCCAATAAGTTCCCAATAACACAACCTCCAGAAACACATCCTCATCACCTCCACTAACCACCCAATAACACATCTCCAGAACCACATCCACTACACCTCGACTAACTTCCAATAACACAACCTCCAGAAACACATCCTCATTACCTCCACTAACTTCCCAATAACACAACCTCAATTAACACATCCTCATCACCTCCACTAACCTCCCAATAACACAAACTCCAGAAACATATCCTCATCACCTCCACTAACTTCCCAATAACACAACATCCAGAAACACATCCCCAGCACCTCCACTAACTTCCCAATAACACAAACTCCAGAAACCCATCTTCATCACCTCCACTAACATCCCAATAACACAACCTCCAGAAACACATCCACATCACCTCCACTAACTTCCCAATCATACAACATCCAGAAACACATCCACGTCACCTCCACTAACTCCCCAATAACATAACTACCAGAAACACATCCACATCACCTTCACTAACTTCCCAATAACACATTCCCCAGAAACACATCCTCATCACGTCCACTAACTCCCCAACAACACAACATCCAGAAACACATCCTCAGCACCTCCACTAACTTCCCAATAACACAACATCCAGAAACACATCCTCAGCACCTCCACTAACATCCCAATAACACATCCCCCAGATACACATCCTCATCACCTCCACTAACTTCCCAATAACACAACCTCCAGAAACACATCCACATCACCTCCACTAACCTCCCAAATCACATCTCCAGAAACACATCCCCATCACCTCCAATAAGTTCCCAATAACACAACCTCCAGAAACACATCCTCATCACCTCCACTAACCACCCAATAACACATCTCCAGAACCACATCCACTACACCTCGACTAACTTCCAATAACACAACCTCCAGAAACACATCCTCATTACCTCCACTAACTTCCCAATAACACAACCTCAATTAACACATCCTCATCACCTCCACTAACCTCCCAATAACACAAACTCCAGAAACATATCCTCATCACCTCCACTAACTTCCCAATAACACAACATCCAGAAACACATCCCCAGCACCACCACTAACTTCCCAATAACACAAACTCCAGAAACCCATCTTCATCACCTCCACTAACATCCCAATAACACAACCTCCAGAAACACATCCACGTCACCTCCACTAACTTCCGAATACCACAACCTCCGGAAACACATCCACATCACGTCCACTAACATCCCAATACAGAACCTCCAGAAACACATCCACGTCACCTCCACTAACTTCCCAATAACACAACCTCCAGAAACACATCCACATCACGTCATCTAACAACCCAATAACACAACCTCCAGAAACACATCCACATCACCTCCACTAACCTCCCCATAACACAACCTCCAGAAACACAACCACATCACCTCCACTAACTCCCCAATAACACAACCTCCAGAAACCCATCCACATCACCTCCACTAATTCCCAATACTACAACCTCCAGAAACACATCCACATCACCTCCACTAACCTCCCAATAACACATCTCCAGAAATACATCCACATCACCTCCACTAACACCCCAAAACAATTCTCCAGAAACACATCCCCATCACCTCCACTAACTTCCCAATATACAACCTCCAGAAACACATCCACATCACCTCCACTAACCTCCCAATAACACATCCCCAGAAACACATCCCCATCACCTCCACTAACTTCCAAATATACAACCTCCAGAACCACATCCACAGCACCTCTACTAACTTCCCAATAACACAACCTCCAGAAACACATCCACATCACCTCCACTAACATCCCAATAAAACAACCTCAAGAAACACATCCTCATCACCCCCACTAACTTCCCAATAACGCAACCTCCAGAAAAACATCCTAATCACCTCCACTTCTCCTCAATAATGCAACCACCGGAAACACATCCACATCATCCACACTAACTTCCCAATAACACAACCTCCAGAAACACATCCACATCACCTCCACTACCCTCCCAAATCACATCTCCAGAAACACATCCCCATCACCTCCACTAACTTCCCAATAATACAACCTCCAGAAACACATCCACATCACCTCCAATAACTCCCCAATAACACAACCTCCAGAAACCCATCCACATCACTTCCACTAATTCCCAATACTACAACCTCCAGAAACACATCCACATCACCTCCACTAACCTCCCAATAACACATCTCCAGAAATACATCCACATCACCTCCACTAACACCCCAAAACACATCTCCAGAAACACATCCCCATCACCTCCACTAACTTCCCAATATACAACCTCCAGAAACACATCCACATCACCTCCACTAACCTCCCAATAACACATCCCCAGAAACACATCCCCATCACCTCCACTAACTTCCAAATATACAACCTCCAGAACCACATCCACAGCACCACTACTAACTTCCCAATAACACAACCTCCAGAAACACATCCACATCACCTCCACTAACATCCCAATAAAACAACCTCAAGAAACACATCCTCATCACCCCCACTAACTTCCCAATAACGCAACCTCCAGAAAAACATCCTAATCACCTCCACTTCTCCTCAATAATGCAACCACCGGAAACACATCCACATCATCCACACTAACTTACCAATAACACAACTTCCAGAAACACATCCACATCACCTCCACTACCCTCCCAAATCACATCTCCAGAAACACATCCCCATCACCTCCACTAACTTCCCAATAATACAACCTCCAGAAACACATCCACATCACCTCCACTAACCTCCCAATAACACATCTTCAGAAACACATCCCCATCACCTTCACTAACTTCCCAATAACACATCTCCAGAAACACATCCTCTTCAACTCCACTAGCTTCCCAATAACACATCCCCCAGAAACACATCCTCATCACCTCCACTAACTTCCCAATAACTCAACCTCCAGAAACACATCCACATCACCTCCACTAACCTCCCAAATCACATCTCCAGAAACACATCCCCATCACCTCCAATAATTTCACAATAACACAAACTCCAGAAACACGTCCTCATCACCTCCACTCACCACCCAATAACACATCTCCAGAACCACATCCACTGCACCTCTACTAACTCCTCAATAATGCAACCACCAGAAACACATGCACATAATCCCCACAAACCTTCCAATAACACAACCTCCAGAAACACATCCACATCATCCACACTAACTTACCAACACCACAACCACCAGAAACACATCCACATCACCTTCACTAACTTCCCAATAACACAACCTCCAGAAACACATCCACATCACGTCCACTAACATCCCAATCACACAACATCCAGAAACACATCCCCAGCACCTCCACTAACTTCCCAATAACACATCTCAAGAACGGCATCCACAGCACCTCTACAAACTTCCAATAATACAACCTCCAGAAACACATCCTCATTACCTCCACTAACATCCCAATAACACAAACTCCAGAAACACATCCTCATCACCTCCACTAACTTTCCAATAACACAACCTCCAGAAACACAACCACATTACCTCCACTAACCTCCAAAATCACATCTCCAGAAACACATCCCCATCACCTCCAATAACTTCCCAATAACACAACCTCCAGAAACACATCCTCATCACCTCCACTAACCACCCAATAACACATCTCCAGAACCACATCCAGTGCACCTCTACTAACTTCCAATAACACAACCTCCAGAAACACATCCTCATTACCTCCACTAACTTCCCAATAACACAAGCTCAATTAACACATCCTCATCACCTCCACTAACATCCCAATAACACAAACTCCAGAAACACATCCACGTCACCTCCACTAACTTCTCAATACCACAACCTCCAGAAACACATCCACATCACGTCCTCTAACATCCCAATACACAACCTCCAGAATTACATCCACGTCACCTCCACTTACTTCCCAATAACACAACCTCCAGAAACACATCCACATCACGTCCACTAACATCCCAATAACACAACTCCCAGAAACACATCCACATCAGCTCCACTAACTTCCCAATAACACAACCTCCAGAAACTCATCCTCATCACCTCCACTAATTTCCCCACAACACAACCTCCAGAACACATCCACTACACCTCCACTAACTTCCCAATAATACAACATCCAGAAACACATCCACATCACCTCCACTAACCTCCCAATAACACATCACCAGAAACACATCCACGTCACCTCCACTAACTTCCCAATTACACAACCACCAGAAACACATCCACATCACGTCCACTAACCTCCCAATAACACAACCTCCAAAAACACATTCTCATCACCTCCACTAACTCCTCAATAATACAACATCCAGAAACACATCCTCAGCACCTCCACGAACTTCCCAATAACACAACCACCAGAAACAGATCCACATCACCTCGACTAACTCCCCAATAACACAACCACCAGAAACACATCCACATCACCTCCACTAACTTCCCAATAACACAACATTCTGAAACACATCCTCATCACCTACCCTAACGTCCCAATAACACCTTCCCCAGAAACACATCCTCATCACCTCCACTAACTCCCCAATAACACAACATCCAGAAACACATCCTTAGCACCTCCACTAACCTCCCAATAACACATCCCCCAGAAACACATCCTCATCACCTCCACTAACTTCGCAATAACACAACCTCCAGAAACTCATCCACATCACCTCTACTAACTTCCCAAATCACATCTCCAGGACCACATCCCCATCACCTCCAAAAACTTCCCAATAACACAACCTCCAGAAACACATCCTCATCACCTCCACTAACCTCCCAATAACAATTCTCCAGGACCACATCCACAGCACCTCGACTAACTTCCAATAACACAACCTCCAGAACACATCCTCATTACCTCCACTAACTTCCCAATAACACAACCTCAATTAACACATCCTAATCACCTCCAATAACTTCCCAATTACACAAACTCCAGAAACACATCCTCATCACCTCCACTAACTTCCCAATAACACAACCTCCAGAAACACATGCTCAACACCTCCACTAACTCCTCAATAATGCAACCACCAGAAACACAACCACATCACCCCCACTAACTTACCAACAACACAACCACCAGAAACACATCAACATCACCTCCACTAACTTCCCAATAACACAACCTCCAGAAACACATCCACATCACGTCCACTAACATCCCAATAACATAACCACCAGAAACACATCCTCATCACCTCCACTAAGTACCCAATAACACAACCCCAGAAACACATCAACATCACCTCCACTAACTCCTCAATAATTCAACCACCAGAAACACATCCGCATCACCTCCACTAACTTCCCAATAACACAACATCCAGAAACAAAACCTGAGCATCTCCACTAACTTCCCAATAACACAACCTCCAGAAACACATCCCCAGCACCTCCACTAAATTCCCAATAACACAAACTCCAGAAACCCATCCTCATCACCTCCACTAACTTCCCAATCATACAACATCCAGAAACACATCCACGTCACCTCCACTAACTCCCCAATAAAACAACTACCAGAAACACATCCACATCACGTCCACTAACTCCTCAATAATACAACATCCAGAAACACATCCTCAGCACCTCCACTAACTTCCCAATAAGACAACCTCCAGAAACACATCCACATCACCTCCACTAACTTCCCAATCATACAACATCCAGAAACACATCCACGTCACCTCCACTAACTCCCCAATAACATAACTACCAGAAACACATCCACATCACGTCCACTAACCTCCCAATAACACAACCTCCAGAATCACATCCTCATCACCTCCACTAACTCCTCAATAATACAACATCCATAAACACATCCTCAGCACCTCCACTAACTTCCCAATAACCCATTCCCCAGAAACACATCCTCATCACGTCCACTAACTCCCCAACAACACAACCTCCAGAAACACATCCTCAGCACCTCCACTAACATCCCAATAACACATCCCCCAGATACACATCCTCATCACCTCCACTAACTTCCCAATAACACAACCTCCAGAAACACATCCACATCACCTCCACTAACCTCCCAAATCACATCTCCAGAAACACATCCCCATCACCTCCAATAAGTTCCCAATAACACAACCTCCAGAAACACATCCTCATCACCTCCACTAACCATCCAATAACACATCTCCAGAACCACATCCACTACACCTCGACTAACTTCCAATAACACAACCTCCAGAAACACATCCTCATCAGCTCCACTTACCTCCCAATAACACAAACTCCAGAAACATATCCTCATCACCTCCACTAACTTCCCAATAACACAACATCCAGAAACACATCCCCAGCACCTCCACTAACTTCCCAATAACACAAACTCCAGAAACCCGTCTTCATCACCTCCACTAACATCCCAATAACACAACCTCCAGAAACACATCCACATCACCTCCACTAACTTCCCAATCATACAACATCCAGAAACACATCCACGTCACCTCCACTAACTCCCCAATAACATAACTACCAGAAACACATCCACATCACCTCCACTAACTTCCCAATAACACATTCCCCAGAAACACATCCTCATCACGTCCACTAACTCCCCAACAACACAACATCCAGAAACACATCCTCAGCACCTCCACTAACTTCCCAATAACACAACATCCAGAAACACATCCTCAGCACCTCCACTAACATCCCAATAACACATCCCCCAGATACACATCCTCATCACCTCCACTAACTTCCCAATAACACAACCTCCAGAAACACATCCACATCACCTCCACTAACCTCCCAAATCACATCTCCAGAAACACATCCCCATAACCTCTATTAAGTTCCCAATAACACAACATCCAGAAACACATCCTCATCACCTCCACTAACCACCCAATAACACATCTCCAGAACCACATCCACTACACCTCGACTAACTTCCAATAACACAACCTCCAGAAACACATCCTCATTACCTCCACTAACTTCCCAATAACACAACCTCCAGAAACATATCCTCATCACCTCCACTAACTTCCCAATAACACAACATCCAGAAACACATCAAAAGCACAACCACTAACTTCCCAATAACACAAACTCCAGAAACCCATCTTCATCACCTCCACTAACATCCCAATAACACAACCTCCAGAAACACATCCACGTCACCTCCACTATCTTCCGAATACCACAACCTCCGGAAACACATCCACATCACGTCCACTAACATCCCAATACAGAACCTCCAGAAACACATCCACGTCACCTCCACTAACTTCCCAATAACACAACCTCCAGAAACACATCCACATCACGTCATCTAACAACCCAATAACACAACCTCCAGAAACACATCCACATCACCTCCACTAACTTCCCCATAACACAACCTCCAGAAACACAACCACATCACCTCCACTAACTCCCCAATAACACAACCTCCAGAAACCCATCCACATCACCTCCACTAATTCCCAATACTACAACCTCCAGAAACACATCCACATCACCTCCACTAACCTCCCAATAACACATCTCCAGAAATACATCCACATCACCTCCACTAACACCCCAAAACACATCTCCAGAAACACATCCCCATCACCTCCACTAACTTCCCAATATACAACCTCCAGAAACACATCCACATCAAGTACACTAACATCCCAATACACAACCTCCAGAAACACATCCACATCAAGTACACTAACATCCCAATAACACAACCTCCAGAAACACATCCACATCACCTCCACTAACATCCCAATAACACAACCTCCAGAAACACATCCTCATCACCTCCACTAACCTCCCAATAACACATCCCCCAGAAACACATCCTCATCACCTCCACTATCTCCCCAATAACACAACCACCAGAAACACGTCCACATCACCTCCACTAACTTCCCAATAACACAACTTCACGAAACACATCTTCATCACCTCCACTAACTACCCAATAACACAACCCCCAGAAACACATCCACATCACCTCCACTAACTCCTCAATAATGCAACCACCAGAAACACATCCGCATCACCTCCACTAACTTTCCAATAACACAAACTCCAGAAACCCATCCTCATCACCTCCACTAACATCCCAATAACACAAACTCCAGAAACACATCCACGTCACCTCCACTAACTTCTCAATACCACAACCTCCAGAAACACATCCACATCACGTCCACTAACATCCCAATACACAACCTCCAGAATCACATCCACGTCACCTCCACTTACTTCCCAATAACACAACCTCCAGAAACACATCCACATCACGTCCACTAACATCCCAATAACACAACTCCCAGAAACACATCCACATCAGCTCCACTAACTTCCCAATAACACAACCTCCAGAAACTCATCCTCATCACCTCCACTAATTTCCCCACAACACAACCTCCAGAACACATCCACTTCACCTCCACTAACTTCCCAATAATACAACATCCAGAAACACATCCACATCACCTCCACTAACCTCCCAATAACACATCACCAGAAACACATCCACGTCACCTCCACTAACTTCCCAATAACACAACCACCAGAAACACATCGACATCACGTCCACTAACCTCCCAATAACACAACCTCCAAAAACACATTCTCATCACCTCCACTAACTCCTCAATAATACAACATCCAGAAACACATTCTCAGCACCTCCACGAACTTCCCAATAACACAACCACCAGAAACAGATCCACATCACCTCGACTAACTCCCCAATAACACAACCACCAGAAACACATCCACATCACCTCCACTAACTTCCCAATAACACAACATTCTGAAACACATCCTCATCACCTACCCTAACTTCCCAATAACACCTTCCCCAGAAACACATCCTCATCACCTCCACTAACTCCCCAATAACACAACATCCAGAAACACATCCTTAGCACCTCCACTAACCTCCCAATAACACATCCCCCAGAAACACATCCTCATCACCTCCACTAACTTCCCAAATCACATCTCCAGGACCACATCCCCATCACCTCCAAAAACTTCCCAATAACACAACCTCCAGAAACACATCCTCATCACCTCCACTAACCACCCAATAACAATTCTCCAGAACCACATCCACAGCACCTCGACTAACTTCCAATAACAGAACCTGCAGAAACACATCCTCATTACCTCCACTAACTTCCCAATAACACAACCTCAATTAACACATCCTCATCACCTCCAATAACTTCCCAATTACACAAACTCCAGAAACACATCCTCATCACCTCCACTAACTTCCCAATAACACAACCTCCAGAAACACATGCTCAACACCTCCTCTAACTCCTCAATAATGCAACCACCAGAAACACAACCACATCACCCCCACTAACTTACCAACAACACAACCACCAGAAACACATCCTCATCACCTCCACTAAGTACCCAATAACACAACCCCCAGAAACACATCCACATCACCTCCACTAACTCCTCAATAATTCAACCACCAGAAACACATCCGCATCACCTCCACTAACTTCCCAATTACACAACATCCAGAAACACAACCTGAGCATCTCCACTAACTTCCCAATAACACAACCTCCAGAAACACATCCCCAGCACCTCCACTTAATTCCCAATAACACAAACTCCAGAAACCCATCCTCATCACCTCCACTAACTTCCCAATCATACAACATCCAGAAACACATCCACGTCACCTCCACTAACTCCCCAATAAAACAACTACCAGAAACACATCCACATCACGTCCACTAACTCCTCAATAATACAACATCCAGAAACACATCCACAGCACCTCCACTAACTTCCCAATAACACATTCCCCATAAACACATCCTCATCACCTCCACTAACTCCCCAATATCACAACATCCAGAAACACATCCTCAGCACCTCCACTAACTTCCCAATAACACAACATCCAGAAACACATCCTCAGCACCTCCACTAACCTCCCAATAACACATCCCCCAGAAACACATCCTCATCACCTCCACTAACTTCCCAATAACACAACCTCCAGAAACACATCCACATCACCTCCACTAACCTCCCAAATCACATCTCCAGAAACACATCCCCATCACCTCCAATAAATTCCCAATAACACAACCTCCAGAAACACATCCTCATCACCTCCACTAACCACCCAAGAACACATCTCCAGAACCACATCCACTGAACCTCGGCTAACTTACAATTACACAACCTCCAGAAACACATCCTCATTACCTCCACTAACTTCCCAATAGCACAACCTCAATTAACACATCCTCATCACCTCCACTAACCTCCAAATAACACAAACTCCAGAAAAACATCCTCATCACCTCCACTAACTTCCCAATAACACAACCTCCAGAAACACATCCTCATCACCTCCACTAACTCCTCAATAATGCAACACCAGAAACACATCCACATCATCCACACTAACGTACCAACTACACAACCACCAGAAACACATCCACATCACCTCCACTAACTTCCCAATTACACAACCTCCAGAAACACATACACGTCACCTCCACTAACTTCCCAATACCACAACCTCCAGAAATACATCCACATCACGTCCACTAACATCCCAATACACAACCTCCAGAAACACATCCACATCAAGTACACTAACATCCCAATAACACAACCTCCAGAAACACATCCACATCACCTCCACTAACATCCCAATAACACAACCTCCAGAATCTCATCCTCATCGCTTCCACTAACTTCCCCACAACACAACCTCCAGAAACACATCCAGATCACCTCCACTAACTTCCCAATCATACAACATCCAGAAACATATCCACATCACCTCCACTAACCTCCCAATAACACATCTCCAGAAACACATCCACATCACGTCCATTAACCTCCCAATAACACAACCTCCAGAAACACATCCTCATCACCTCCACTAACCTCCCAATAACACATCCCCCAGAAACACATCCTCATCACCTCCACTATCTCCCCAAAAACACAACCACCAGAAACACGTCCACATCACCTCCACTAACTTCCCAATAACACAACTTCACGAAACACATCTTCATCACCTCCACTAACTACCCAATAACACAACCCCCAGAAACACATCCACATCACCTCCACTAACTCCTCAATAATGCAACCACCAGAAACACATCCGCATCTCCTCCACTAACTTTCCATTAACACAAACTCCAGATACCCATCCTCATCACCTCCACTAACTTCCCAATAACACAACCTCCAGAAACACATCCACGTCACCTCCACTAACTTCCCAATACCACAACCTCCAGAAATACATCCACATCACGTCCACTAACATCCCAAAACAAAACCTCCAGAAACACATCCACGTCACCTCCACTAACTTCCCAATAACAAAACCACCAGAAACACTTCCACATCACCTCCACTAACTTCCCAATAACACAACCTTCAGAAACACATCCTCAGCACCTCCACTAACTCCCCAATAACACAACCTCCAGAAACACATCCTCAGCACGTCCACAATTTCCCAATAACACAACATCCAGAAACACATCCTCAGCACCTCCACTAACCTCCCAATAACACATCCCCCAGAAACACATCCTCATCACCTCCACTATCTCCCCAATAACACAACCACCAGAAACACATCCACATCACCTCCACTAACTTCCGAATTACACAACCTCCAGAAACACATCCACATCACGTCCACTAACATCCCAATAACACAACCACCAGAAACACATCTTCTTCACCTCCACTAACTACCCAATAACACAACCCCCAGAAACACATCCACATCACCTCCACTAACTCCTCAATAATGCAACCAACAGAAACACATCCTCATCACCTCCACTAACTTCCCAATAACACAACATCCAGAAACACAACCTCAGCATCTCCACTAACTTCCCAATAACACAACATCCAGAAACACATCCCTTGCACCTCCACTAACTTCCCAATAACACAAACTCCAGAATCCCATCCTCATCACCTTCACTAACTTCCCAATAACACAACCTCCAGAAACACATACACATCACCTCCACTAACTTTCCAATACCACAACCTCCAGAACTACATCCACATCACGTCCACTAACATCCCAATACACAACCTCCAGAAACACATCCACATCAACTCCACTAACATCCCAATAACACAACATCCAGAATCTCATCCTCATCGCTTCCACTAACTTCCCCATAACACAACCTCCAGAAACACATCCAGATCACCTCCACTAACTTCCCAATCATACAACATCCAGAAACATACCCACATCACCTCCACTAACCTCCCAATAACACATCTCCAGAAACACATCCACATCACGTCCATTAACCTCCCAATAACACAACCTCCAGAAACACATCCTCATCACCTCCACTATCTCCCCAATAACACAACCACCAGAAACACGTCCACATCACCTCCACTAACTTCCCAATAACACAACTTCACGAAACACATCTTCATCACCTCCACTAACTACCCAATAACACAACCCCCAGAAACACATCCACATCACCTCCACTAACTCCTCAATAATGCAACCACCAGAAACACATCCGCATCACCTCCACTAACTTCCCAATAACACAAACTCCAGAAACCCATCCTCATCACCTCCACTAACCTCCCAATAACACAACCTCCAGAAACACATCCACGTCACCTCCACTAACTTCCCAATACCACAACCTCCAGAAATACATCCACATCACGTCCACTAACATCCCAATACAAAACCTCTAGAAACACATCCACGTCACCTCCACTTACTTCCCAATAACACAGCTCCAGAAACACATCCACGTCACCTCCACTAACTTCCCAATAACAAAACCACCAGAAACACTTCCACATCACCTCCGCTAACTTCCCAATAACACAACCTTCAGAAACACATCCTCAGCACCTCCACTAACTCCCCAATAACACAACCTCCAGAAACACATCCTCAGCACGTCCACTAACTTCCCAATAACACATCCCCCAGAAACACATCCTCATCACCTCCACTATCTCCCCAATAACACAACCACCAGAAACACATCCACATCACCTCCACTAACTCCCCAATAACACAACTACCAGAAACACATCCACATCACCTCCACTAACTTCCCAATAACACAACCTCCAGAAACTCAACCTCATCACCTCCACTAACTCCTCAATAATACAACATCCAGAAACAAATCCGCAGCACCTCCACTAACTTCCCAATAACACAACCACCAGATACAAATCCACATCACCTCCACTAATTCCCCAATAACACAACCACCAGAAACACATCCACATCACCTCCACTAACTTCGCAATAACACAACATTCTGAAACACATCCTCATCACCTCCACTAGCTTCCCAATAACACATTCCCCAAAAACGCATCCTCATCACCTCCACTAACTCCCCAATAAGACAACATCCAGAAACACAACCTCAGCACCTCCACTAACTTCCCAATAACACAACCTCCAGAAACACATCCACAACACCTCCACTAACCTCCCAAATCACATCTCCAGAACCACATCCACTGCACCTCGACTAACTTCCAATAACACAACCTCCAGAAACACATCCTCATCACCTCCACTAACTTCCCAATAACACAACCTCCAGAAACACATCCACATCACCTCCACTAACATCCCAGTAACACAACCTCCAGAATCTCATCCTCATCGCTTCCACTAACTTTCCCATAACACAACCTCCAGAAACACATCCTCATCACCTCCACTACCTTCCCAATAACACAACCTCCAGAAACTCATCCACATCACGTCCACTAACCTCCCAATAACACAACCTCCAGAAACACATCCTCATCACCTCCACTAACTCCCCAATAACACGACATCCAGAAACACATCCTCAGCACGCCCACTAACTTCCCAATAACACAACCGCCAGAAACATATCCACGTCACCTCCACTAACTTCCCAATACCACAACCTCCAGAAATACATCCACATCACGTCCACTAACATCCCAATACAAAACCTCCAGAAACACATCCACATCACCTCCACTAACTCCTCAATAATGCAACCACCAGAAACACATCCGCATCGCCTCCACTAACTTCCCAATAACACAACATCCAGAAACACAACCTCAGCATCTCCACTAACTTCCCAGTAACACAACATTCTGAAACACATCCTCATCACCGCCACTAACTTCCCAATAACACATTCCCCAAAACACATCCTCATCACCTCAACTAACTCCCCAATAACACAACATCCAGAAACACATCATCAGCACCTCCACTAACTTCCCAATAACACAACATCCAGAAACACATCCTCATCACCTCCACTAACCTCCCAATAACACATCCCCCAGAAACACATCCTCATCACCTCCACTAACTTCCCAATAACACAACCTCCAGAAACACATCCACATCACCTGCACTTACCTCCCAAATCACATCTCCAGAAACACATCCCCATCACCTCCAATAACTTCCCAATAACACAACCTCCAGAAACACAACATCATCACCTCCACTAACCACACAATAACACATCTCCAGATCCTCATTCACTGCACCTCGACTAACTTCCAATAACACAACCTCCAGAAACACATCCTCATTACCTCCACTAACTTCCCAATAACACAACCTCAATTAACACATCCTCATCACCTCCACTAACTTCCCAATAACACAGCCTCCAGAAACACATCCTCATCACCTCCACTAACTCCTCAATAATGCAACCACCAGAAACACATCCACATCATCCAGACTAACTTACCAACAACAGAACCACCAGAAACACATCCACATCACCTCCACTAACTTCCCAATAACACAACCTCCAGAAACACATCCACATCACGTCCACTAACATCCCAATAACACAACCACCAGAAACACATCCTCATCACCTCCAATAACTACCCAATAACACAACCCCCAGAAACACATCCACATCACCTCCACTAACTCCTCAATAATGCAACCACCAGAAACACATCCGCATCACCTCCACTAACTTCCCAATAACACAAACTCCAGAAACCCATCCTCATCACCTCCACTAACTTCCCAATAACACAACCTCCAGAAACACATCCACGTCACCTCCACTAACTTCCCAATACCACAACCTCCAGAAATACATCCACATCACGTCCACTAACATCCCAATACAAAACCTCCAGAAACACATCCACGTCACCTCCACTTACTTCCCAATAACACAACCTCCAGAAACACATCCACATCACGTACACTAACATCCCAATAACGCAATCTCCAGAAACACATCCACATCACCTCCACTAACTTCCCAATAACACAACCTCCAGAATCTCATCCTCATCGACTCCACTAACTTCCCCATAACACAACCTCCAGAAACACATCCACATCACCTCCACTAACTCCCCAATCATACAACATCCAGAAACACATCCACATCACCTCTACTAACCTCCCAATAACACAGCTCCAGAAACACCTCCACGTCACCTCCACTAACTTCCCAATAACAAAACCACCGGAAACACTTCCACATCACCTCCACTAACTTCCCAATAACACAACCTCCAGGAACACATCCTCAGCACCTCCACTAACTCCCCAATAACACAACCTCCAGAAACACATCCTCAGCACGTCCACTAACTTCCCAATAACACAACATCCAGAAACACATCCTCAGCACCTCCACTAACCTCCCAATAACACATCCCCCAGAAACACATCCTCATCACCTCCACTAACCCTCAATAATACAACATCCAGAAACACATCCGCAGCACCTCCACTAACTTCCCAATCACACAACCACCAGATACAAATCCACATCATCTCCACTAATTCCCCAATAACACAACCACCAGAAACACATCCACATCACCTCCACTAACTTCGCAATTACACAACATTCTGAAACACATCCTCATCACCTCCACTAGCTTCCCAATAACACATTCCCCAGAAACACATCCTCATCACCTCCACTAACTCCCCAATAAGACAACAACCAGAAACACAACCTCAGCACCTCCACTAACTTCCCCATAACACAACCTCCAGAAACACATCCACAACACCTCCACTAACCTCCCAAATCACATCTCCAGAAACACATCCCCATCACCTCCAATACCTTCCCATTAACACAACCTCCAGAAACACATCCTCATGACCTCCACTAACCACCCAATAACTCATCTCCAGAACCACATCCATTGCTCCTCGACTAACTTCCAATAACACAACCTCCAGAAACACATCCTCATCACCTCCACTAACTTCCCAATAACTCAACCTCCAGAAACACATCCTCATCACCTCCACTAACTTCCCAATAACACAACCTCAATTAACACATCCACATCCCCTCCACTATCTTCCCAACAACACAACCTCCAGAAACTCATCCTCATCACCTCCACTAACTCCTCAAAATTGCAACCACCAGAAACACATCCACATCACCCACACTAACTTACCAACAACACAACCACCAGAAATACACCCACATCACCTCCACTAGCTTCCCAATAACACAACATCCAGAAACACATCCTCATCACGTCCACTAACATCCCAATAACACAACCACCAGAAACACATCCTCATCACCTCCACTAACTACCCAATAACACAACCCCCAGAAACACATCAACATCACCTCCACTAACTCCTCAATAATGCAACCACCAGAAACACATCCGCATCACCTCCACTAACATCCCAATAACACAACATCCAGAAACACAACCTCAGCATCTCCACTAACTTCCCAATAACACAACATTCTGAAACACATCCTCATCACCTCCACGAACTTCCCAATAAAATAATCCCCAGAAACACAGCCTCGTCACCTCCACTAATTCCCAATAACACAACATCCAGCAACACATCCTCAGCACCTCCACTAACTTCCCAATAACACAACAGCCAGAAACACAACCTCAGCACCTCCACTAACCTCCCAATAACACATCCCCCAGATGCACATCCTCATCACCTCGACTAACTTCCCAATAACACAACCTCCAGAAACACATCCTCAACACCTCCAATAACCTCCCAAATCACATCTCCAGAAACACATCCCCATCACCTCCAATAACTTCCCAATAACACAACCTCCAGAAACACATCCTCATCACCTCCACTAACCACCCAATAACACATCTCCAGAACCACATCCACTGCACCTCGACTAACTTCAAACAACACAACCTCCAGAAACACATCCTCATTACCTCCACTAACTTCCCAATAACACAACCTCAATTAACACATCCTCATCACCTCCACTAACTTCCCAATAACACAACCTCCAGAAACACATCCTCATCTCCTCCACTAACTCCTCAATAATGCAACCACCAGAAACACATCCACATCATCCACACTAACTTACCAACAACACAACCACCAGAAACACATCCACATCACCTCCACTAACTTCCCAATAACACAACCTCCAGAAACACATCCACGTCACCTCCACTAACTTCCCAATACCACAACCTCCAGAAACACATCCACATCACGTCCACTAACATCCCAATACACAACCTCCAGAATCACATCCACGTCACCTCCACTAACTTCCCAATAACACAACCTCCAGAAACACATCCACATCACGTCCACTAACATCCCATTAACACAACCTCCAGAAACACATCCACATCACCTCCACTAACTTCCCAATAACACAACCTCCAGAAACTCATCCTCATCACCTCCACTAACTTCCCCACAACACAACCTCCAGAACACATCCACTTCACCTCCACTAACTTCCCAATAATACAACATCCAGAAACACATCCACATCACCTCCACTAGCCTCCCAATAACACATCACCAGAAACACATCCACGTCACCTCCACTAACTTCCCAATAACACAACCCCCAGAAACACATCCACATCACCTCCACTAACTCCTCAATAATGCAACCACCAGAAACACATCCGCATCACCTCCACTAACTTCCCAATAACACAAACTCCAGAAACCCATCCTCATCACCTCCACTAACTTCCCAATAACACAACCTCCAGAAACACATCCACGTCACCTCCACTAACTTCCCAATACCACAACCTCCAGAAATACATCCACATCACGTCCACTAACATCCCAATACAAAACCTCCAGAAACACATCCACGTCACCTCCACTTACTTCCCAATAACACAACCTCCAGAAACACATCCACATCACGTACACTAACATCCCAATAACGCAACCTCCAGAAACACATCCACATCACCTCCACTAACTTCCCAATAACACAACCTCCAGAATCTCATCCTCATCGACTCCACTAACTTCCCCATAACACAACCTCCAGAAACACATCCACATCACCTCCACTAACTCCCCAATCATACAACATCCAGAAACACATCCACATCACCTCTTCTAACCTCCCAACAACAAACCTCCAGAAACACATCCACATCACCTCCACTAACTTCCCAATAACAAAACCACCAGAAACACTTCCACATCACCTCCACTAACTTCCCAATAACACAACCTCCAGGAACACATCCTCAGCACCTCCACTAACTCCCCAATAACACAACCTCCAGAAACACATCCTCAGCACCTCCACTAACTCCCCAATAACACAACCTCCAGAAACACATCCTCAGCACGTCCACTAACTTCCCAATAACACAACATCCAGAAACACATCCTCAGCACCTCCACTAACCTCCCAATAACACATCCCCCAGAAACACATCCTCATCACCTCCACTATCTCCCCAATAACACAACCACGAGAAACACATCCACATCACCTCCACTAACTCCCCAATAACACAACTACCAGAAAGACATCCACATCACCTCCACTAACTTCCCAATAACACAACATCCAGAAACAAAACCTCAGCATCTCCACTAACTTCCCAGTAACACAACATTCTGAAACACATCCTCATCACCTCCACTAATTTCCCAATAACACATTCCCCAAAACACATCCTCATCACCTCCACTAACTCCCCAATAACACAACATCCAGAAACACATCCTCAGCACCTCCACTAACCTCCCAATAACACATCCCCCAGAAACACATCCTCATCACCTCCACTAACTTCCCAATAACACAACCTCCAGAAACACATCCACATCACCTCCACTTACCTCCCAAATCACATCTCCAGAAACACATCCCCATCACCTCCAATAACTTCCCAATAACACAACCTCCAGAAACACAACATCATCACCTCCACTAACCACCCAATAACACATCTCCAGAACCTCATCCACTGCACCTCGACTAACTTCCAATAACACAACCTCCAGAAACACATCCTCATTACCTCCACTAACTTCCCAATAACACAACCTCAATTAACACATCCTCATCACCTCCACTAACTTCCCAATAACACAGCCTCCAGAAACACATCCACATCACCTCCACTAACTTCCCAATAACACAACCTCCAGAAACACATCCACATCACGTCCACTAACATCCCAATAACACAACCACCAGAAACACATCCTCATCACCTCCAATAACTACCCAATAACACAACCCCCAGAAACACATCCACATCACCTCCACTCACTCCTCAATAATGCAACCACCAGAAACACATCCGCATCACCTCCACTAACTTCCCAATAACACAAACTCCAGAAACCCATCCTCATCACCTCCACTAACTTCCCAATAACACAACCTCCAGAAACACATCCACGTCACCTCCACTAACTTCCCAATACCACAACCTCCAGAAATACATCCACATCACGTCCACTAACATCCCAATAAAAAACCTCCAGAAACACATCCACGTCACCTCCACTTACTTCCCAATAAGACAACCTCCAGAAACACATCCACATCACGTACACTAACATCCCAATAACGCAACCTCCAGAAACACATCCACATCACCTCCACTAACTTTCCAATAACACAACCTCCAGAATCTCATCCTCATCGACTCCACTAACTTCCCCATAACACAACCTCCAGAAACACATCCACATCACCTCCACTAACTCCCCAATCATACAACATCCAGAAACACATCCACATCACCTCCACTAACTTCCCAATAATAAAACCACCAGAAACACTTCCACATCACCTCCACTAACTTTCCAATAACACAACCTCCAGGAACACATCCTCAGCACCTCCACTAACTCCCCAATAACACAACCTCCAGAAACACATCCTCAGCACGTCCACTAACTTCCCAATAACACAACTTCCAGAAACACATCCTCAGCACCTCCACTAACCTCCCTATAACACATCCCCCAGAAACACATCCTCATCACCTCCACTATCTCCCCAATAACACAACCACGAGAAACACATCCACATCACCCCCACTAACTCCCCAATAACACAACTACCAGAAACACATCCACATCACCTCCACTAACTTCCCAATAACACAACCTCAAGAAACACATCCTCATCACCTCCACTAACTTCCCAATAACACAACCTCCAGAAACTCATCCTCATCACCTCCACTAACTCCTCAATAATACAACATCCAGAAACACATCCGCAGCACCTCCACTAACTTCCCAATCACACAACCACCAGATACAAATCCACATCATCTCCACTAATTCCCCAATAACACAACCACCAGAAACACATCCACATCACCTCCACTAACTTCGCAATTACACAACATTCTGAAACACATCCTCATCACCTCCACTAGCTTCCCAATAACACATTCCCCAGAAACACATCCTCATCACCTCCACGAACTCCCCAATAAGACAACAACCAGAAACACAACCTCAGCACCTCCACTAACTTCCCCATAACACAACCTCAAGAAACACATCCACAACACCTCCACTAACCTCCCAAATCACATCTCCAGAAACACATCCCCATCACCTCCAATACCTTCCCAATAACACAACCTCCAGAAACACATCCTCATGACCTCCACTAACCACCCAATAACTCATCTCCAGAACCACATCCATTGCACCTCGACTAACTTCCAATAACACAACCTCCAGAAACACATCCTCATCACCTCCACTAACTTCCCAATAACTCAACCTCCAGAAACACATCCTCATCACCTCCACTAACTTCCCAATAACACAACCTCAATTAACACATCCACATCCCCTCCACTATCTTCCCAACAACACAACCTCCAGAAACTCATCCTCATCACCTCCACTAACTCCTCAATAATGCAACCACCAGAAACACATCCACATCACCCACACTAACTTACCAACAACACAACCACCAGAAACACACCCACATCACCTCCACTAGCTTCCCAATAACACAACATCCAGAAACACATTCTCATCACGTCCACTAACATCCCAATAACACAACCACCAGAAACACATCCTCAGCATCTCCACTAACTTCCCAATAACACAACATTCTGAAACACATCCTCATCACCTCCACTAATTTCCCAATAAAATAATCCCCAGAAACACAGCCTCATCACCTCCACTAATTCCCAATAACACAACATCCAGCAACACATCCTCAGCACCTCCACTAACTTCCCAATAACACAACATCCAGAAACACAACCTCAGCACCTCCACTAACCTCCCAATAACACATCCCCCAGATGCACATCCTCATCACCTCCACTAACTTCCCAATAACACAACCTCCAGAAACACATCCTCAACACCTCCAATAACCTCCCAAATCAAATCTCCAGAAACACATCCCCATCACCTCCAATAACTTCCCAATAACACAACCTCCAGAAACACATCCTCATCACCTCCACTAACTTCCCAATAACACAACCTCAATTAACTCATCCTCATCACCTCCACTAACTTCCCAATAACACAACCTCCAGAAACACATCCTCATCTCCTCCACTAACTCCTCAATAATGCAACCACCAGAAACACATCCACATCATCCACACTAACTTCCCAATAACACAACCACCAGAAACACATCCACATCACCTCCACTAACTTCCCAATAACACAACCTCCAGAAACACATCCACGTCACCTCCACTAACTTCCCAATACCACAACCTCCAGAAACACATCCACATCACGTCCACTAACATCCCAATACACAACCTCCAGAATAACATCCACGTCACCTCCACTAACTTCCCAATAACACAACCTCCAGAAACACATCCACATCACGTCCACTAACATCCCATTAACACAACCTCCAGAAACACATCCACATCACCTCCACTAACTTCCCAATAACACAACCTCCAGAAACTCATCCTCATCACCTCCACTAACTTCCCCACAACACAACCTCCAGAACACATCCACTTCACCTCCACTAACTTCCCAATAATACAACATCCAGAAACACATCCACATCACCTCCACTAGCCTCCCAATAACACATCACCAGAAACACATCCACGTCACCTCCACTAACTTCCCAATAACACAACCCCCAGAAACACATCCACATCACCTCCACTAACTCCTCAATAATGCAACCACCAGAAACACATCCGCATCACCTCCACTAACTTCCCAATAACACAAACTCCAGAAACCCATCCTCATCACCTCCACTAACTTCCCAATAACACAACCTCCAGAAACACATCCACGTCACCTCCACTAACTTCCCAATACCACAACCTCCAGAAATACATCCACATCACGTCCACTAACATCCCAATACAAAACCTCTAGAAACACATCCACATCATGTACACTAACATCCCAATAACGCAACCTCCAGAAACACATCCACATCACCTCCACTAACTTCCCAATAACACAACCTCCAGAAACACATCCACATCACGTACACTAACATCCCAATAACGCAACCTCCAGAAACACATCCACATCACCTCCACTTACTTCCCAATAACACAACCTCCAGAAACACATCCACATCACGTCCACTAACATCCCAATAACACAACCTCCAGAAACACATCCACATCACCTCCACTAACTTCCCAATAACACAACCTCCAGAATCTCATCCTCATCGACTCCACTAACATCCCCATAACACAACCTCCAGAAACACATCCACATCACCTCCACTAACTCCCCAATCATACAACATCCAGAAACACATCCACATCACCTCTACTAACCTCCCAATAACACAGCTCCAGAAACACCTCCACGTCACCTCCACTAACTTCCCAATAACAAAACCACCAGAAACACTTCCACATCACCTCCACTAACTTCCCAATAACACAACCTCCAGGAACACATCCTCAGCACCTCCACTAACTCCCCAATAACACAACCTCCAGAAACACATCCTCAGCACGTCCACTAACTTCCCAATAACACAACATCCAGAAACACATCCTCAGCACCTCCACTAACCTCCCAATAACACATCCCCCAGAAACACATCCTCATCACCTCCACTATCTCCCCAATAACACAACCACGAGAAACACATCCACATCACCTCCACTAACTCCCCAATAACACAACTACCAGAAACACATCCACATCACCTCCACTAACTTCCCAATAACACAACCTCAAGAAACACATCCTCATCACCTCCACTAACTTCCCAATAACACAACCTCCAGAAACTCATCCTCATCACCTCCACTAACTCCTCAATAATACAACATCCAGAAACACATCCGCAGCACCTCCACTAACTTCCTAATCACACAACCACCAGATACAAATCCACATCATCTCCACTAATTCCCCAATAACACAACCACCAGAAACACATCCACATCACCTCCACTAACTTCGCAATTACACAACATTCTGAAACACATCCTTATCACCTCCACTAGCTTCCCAATAACACATTCCCCAGAACCACATCCTCATCACCTCCACTAACTCCCCAATAAGACAACATCCAGAAACACAACCTCAGCACCTCCACTAACTTCCCCATAACACAACCTCCAGAAACACATCCACAACACCTCCACTAACCTCCCAATTCACATCTCCAGAAACAAATCCCCATCACCTCCAATACCTTCCCAATAACACAACCTCCAGAAACACATCCTCATGACCTCCACTAACCACCCAATAACTCATCTCCAGAACCACATCCATTGCACCTCGACTAACTTCCAATAACACAACCTCCAGAAACACATCCTCATCACCTCCACTAACTTCCCAATAACTCAACCTCCAGAAACGCAACCTCATCACCTCCACTAACTTCCCAATAACACAACCTCAATTAACACATCCACACCCCTCCACTATCTTCCCAACAACACAACCTCCAGAAACTCATCCTCATCACCTCCACTAACTCCTCAATAATGCAACCACCAGAAACATATCCACATCACCCACACTAACTTACCAACAACACAACCACCAGAAACACACCCACATCACCTCCACTAGCTTCCCAATAACACAACATCCAGAAACACATCCTCATCACGTCCACTAACATCCCAATAACACAACCACTAGAAACACATCCTCATCACCTCCACTAACTACCCAATTACACAACCCCCAGAAACACATCAACATCACCTCCACTAACTCCTCAATAATGCAACCACCAGAAACACATCCGCATCACCTCCACTAACTTCCCAATAACACAACATCCAGAAACACAACCTCAGCATCTACACTAACTTCCCAATAACACAACATTCTGAAACACATCCTCATCACCTCCACTAATTCCCAATAACACAACATCCAGCAACACATCCTCAGCACCTCCACTAACTTCCCAATAACACAACATCCAGAAACACAACCTCAGCACCTCCACTAACCTCCCAATAACACATCCCCCAGAAGCACATCCTCATCACCTCCACTAACTTCCCAATAACACAACCTCCAGAAACACATCCTCAACAACTCCAATAACCTCCCAAATCAGATCTCCAGAAACACATCCCCATCACCTCCAATAACTTCCCAATAACACAACCTCCAGAAACACATCCTCATCACCTCCACTAACCACCCAATAACACATCTCCAGAACCACATCCACTGCACCTCGACTAACTTCAAATAACACAACCTCCAGAAACACATCCTCATTACCTCCACTAACTTCCCAATAACACAACCTCAATTAACACATCCTCATCACCTCCACTAACTTCCCAATAACACAACCTCCAGAAACACATCCTCATCTCCTCCACTAACTCCTCAATAATGCAACCACCAGAAACACATCCACATCATCCACACTAACTTACCAACAACACAACCACCAGAAACACATCCACATCACCTCCACTAACTTCCCAATAACACAACCTCCAGAAACACTTCCACGTCACCTCCACTAACTTCCCAATACCACAACCTCCAGAAACACATCCACATCACGTCCACTAACATCCCAATACACAACCTCCAGAATCACATCCACGTCACCTCCACTAACTTCCCAATAACACATCCTCCAGAAACACATCCACATCACGTCCACTAACATGCCATTAACACAACCTCCAGAAACACATCCACATCACCTCCACTAACTTCCCAATAACACAACCTCCAGAAACTCATCCTCATCACCTCCACTAACTTCCCCACAACACAACCTCCAGAACACATCCACTTCACCTCCACTAACTTCCCAATAGTACAACATCCAGAAACACATCCACATCACCTCCACTAGCCTCCCAATAACACATCACCAGAAACACATCCACGTCACCTCCACTAACTTCCCAATAACACAACCACCAGAAACACATCCACATCACGTCCACTAACCTCCCATTAACACAACCTCCAGAAACACATCCTCATCACCTCCACTAACTCCTCAATAATACAACATCCAGAAACACATCCTCAGCACCTCCACGAACTTCCCAATAACACAACCACCAGAAACAGATCCACATCACCTCGACTAACTCCCCAATAACACAACCACCAGAAACACATCCACATCACCTCCACTAACTTCCCAATAACACAACATTCTGAAACACATCCTCATCACCTCCACTAACTTCCCAATAACACATTCCCCAGAAACACATCCTCATCACCTCCACCACCTGCCCAATAACACAACATCCAGAAACACATCCTCAGCACCTCCACTAACCTCCCAATAACACATCCCCCAGAAACACATCCTCAGCACCTCCACGAACTTCCCAATAACACAACCTCAATTAACACATCCTCATCACCTCCAATAACCTCCCAATTACACAAACTCCAGAAACACATCCTCATCACCTCCACTAACTTCCCAATAACTCAACCTCCAGAAACACATCCTCAACACCTCCACTAACTCCTCAATAATGCAACCAGCAGAAACATAACCACATCATCCCCACTAACATCCCAATAACACAACCACCAGATACACATCCTCATCACCTCCACTAACTACCCAATAACACAACCCCCAGAAACACATCCACATCACCTCCACTAACTCCTCAATAATTCAACCACCAGAAACACATCCGCATCACCTCCACTAACTTCCCAATAACACAACATCAAGAAACACAACCTGTGCATCTCCACTAACTTCCCAATAACACAACCTCCAGAAACACATCCCCAGCACCTCCACTAACATCCCAATACACAACCTCCAGAAACACATCCACGTCACCTCCACTTACTTCACACTAACACGACCTCCAGAACCACATCCACATCACGTACACTAACATCCCAACAACACAACCTCCAGAAACACATCCACATCACCTCCACTAATTTCCCAATCATACAACATCCAGAAACACATCCACGTCACCTCCACTAACTCCCCAATAACACATTCCCAATAAACACATCCTCATCACCTACACTAACTCCCCAATAACACAACATCCAGAAACACATCCTCAGCACCTCCACTAACTTCCCAATAACACAACATCCAGAAACACATCCTCGGCACCTCCACTAACCTCCCAATAACACATCGCCCAGAAACACATCCTCATCACCTCCACTAACTTCCCAATAACACAACCTCCAGAAACACATCCACATCACCCCCACTAACCTCCCAAATCACATCTCCAGAAAAACATCCCCATCACCTCCAATAAGTTCCCAATAACACAACCTCCAGAAACACATCCTCATCACCTCCACGAACCACCCAATAACACATCTCCAGAACCACATCCACTGAACCTCGGCTAACTTCCAATAACACAACCTCCAGAAACACATCCTCGTTACCTCCACTAACTTCCCAATAACAAAACCTCAATTAACACATCCTCATCACATCCACTAACCTCCTAATAACACAAACTCCAGAAACACATCCTCATCACCTCCACTAACTTCCCAATAACACAACCTCCAGAAACACATCCTCATCACCTCCACTAACTCCTCAATAATGCAACCACCAGAAACACATCCACATCATCCACACTAACGGAACAACAACACAACAACCAGAAACACATCCACATCATCTCCACTAACTTCCCAATAACACAACCTTCAGAAACACATCCACATCACGTCCACTAACATCTCAATAACACAACCACCAGAAACACATCCTCATCACCTCCACTAACTCCTCAATAATGCAACCACCAGAAACACATCCGCATCACCTCCACTAACTTCCCAATAACACAACATCCAGAAACACAACCTCAGCATCTCCACTAACTTCCCAATAACACAACATCCAGAAACACATCCCCAGCACCTCCACTAACTTCCCAATAACACAAACTCCAGAATCCCATCCTCATCACCTCCACTAACTTCCCAATAACACAACCTCCAGAAACACATCCACGTCACCTCCACTAACTTCCCAATACCACAACCTCCAGAAATACATCCACATCACGTCCACTAACATCCCAATACACAACATCCAGAAACACATCCACATCAAGTACACTAACATCCCAATAACACAACCTCCAGAAACACATCCACATCACCTCCACTAACATCCCAATCACACAACCTCCAGAATCTCATCCTCATCGCTTCCACTAACTTCCCCATAACACAACCTCCAGAAACACATCCAGATCACCTCCACTAACCTCCCAATAACACATCCCCCAGAAACACATCCTCATCACCTCCACTAACTCCTCAATAATGCAACCACCAGAAACACATCTGCTTCACCTCCACTAACTTCCCAATAACACAACATCCAGAAAAACATCCTCAGCACCTCAACTATCTTCCCAATAACACAATATCCAGAAACACCTCCTCAGCACCTCCACTAACCTCCCAATAACACATCCCCCAGAAACACATCCTCATCACCTCCACTAACTTCCCAATAACACAACCTCCAGAAACACATCCACAACACCTCCACTAACCTCCCAAATCACATCTCCAGAAACACATCCCCATCACCTCCAATAACTTCCCAATAACACAACCTCCAGAAACACATCATCATCACCTCCACTAACCACCCAATAACACATCTCCAGAACCACATCCATTGCACCTCGACTAACTTCCAATAACACAACTTCCAGAAACACATCCTCATTACCTCCACTAACTTCCCAATAACACAACCTCAATTAACACATCCTCATCACCTCCACTAACTTCCCAATAACACAACCTCCTGAAACACATCCTCATCACCTCCACTAACTCCCCAATAATGCAACCACCAGAAACACATCCACATCATCCAGACTAACTTACCAACAACAGAACCACCAGGAACACATCCACATCACGTCCACTAACATCCCAATAACACAACCACCAGAAACACATACTCATCACCTCCACTAACTACCCAATAACACAACCCCCAGAAACACATCCACATCACCTCCACTAACCTCCCAATAACACAAACTCCAGAAACACATCCACATCACCTCCACTAACATCCCAATACACAACCTCCAGAAACACATCCACGTCACCTCCACTAACTTCCCAATAACACAACCTCCAGAAACACATCCACATCATGTCATCTAACAACCCAATAACAAAACCTCCAGAAAAACATCCACGTCACCTCCACTTACTTCCCAATAACACAACCTCCAGAAACACATCCACATCACGTACACTAACATCCCAATAACACAACCTCCAGAAACACATCCACATCACCTCCACTAACTTCCCATTAACACAACCTCCAGAATCTCATCCTCATCGCCTCCACTAACTTCCCCATAACACAACCACCAGAAACACATCCACATCACCTCCACTAACTTCCCAATCATACAACATCCAGAAACACATCCACATCACCTCTACTAACCTCCCAATAACATATCTCCAGAAACACATCCACGTCACCTCCACTAACTTCCCAATAAAAAAACCACTAGAAACACTTCCACATCACCTCCACTAACTTCCCTATAACACAACCTCCAGAAACACATCCTCAGCACCTCCACTAACTCCCCAATGACACAACCTCCAGTAACACATCCTCAGCACGTCCACGAACCTCGCAATAACACATCCCCCAGAAACACATCCTCATCACCTCCACTATCTCCCCAATAACACAACCACCAGAAACACATCCACATCACCTCCACTAACGTCCCAATAACACAACCTCAATTAACACATCCTCATCACCTCCAATAACTTCCCAATTACACAAACTCCAGAAACACATCCTCATCACCTCCACTAACTTCCCAATAACACAACCTCCAGAAACACATCCTCAACACCTCCACTAACTCCTCAATAATGCAACCACCAGAAACACAACCACATCATCCCCACTAACTTACCAACAACACAACCACCAGAAACACATCCACATCACCTCCACTAACTTCCCAATAACACAACCTCCAGAAACACATCCACATCACGTCCACTAACATCCCAATAACACAACCACCAGAAACACATCATCATCACCTCCACTAAATACCCAATAACACAACCCCCAGAAACACATCCACATCACCTCCACTAACTCCTCAATAATTCAACCACCAGAAACACATCGGCATCACCTCCACTAACTTCCCAATAACACAACATCCAGAAACACAACCTGAGCATCTCCACAACTTCCCAATAACACAACCTCCAGAAACACATCCCCAGCACCTCCACTAAATTCCCAATAACACAAACTCCAGAAACCCATCCTCATCACCTCCACTAACTTCCCAATAACACAACCTCCAGAAACACATCCACGTCACCTCCACTACCATCACAATATCACAACCTCCAGAAATACATCCACATCACGTCCACTAACATCCCAATACACAACCTCCAGAAACACATCCACGTCACCTCCACTTACTTCACAATAACACAACCTCCAGAACCACATCCACATCACGTACACTAACATCCCAACAACACAACCTCCAGAAACACATCCACATCACCTCCACTAACTTCCCAATAACACAACCTCCAGAAACACATCCACATCACCTCCACTAACTTCCCAATCATACAACATCAAGAAACACATCCACGTCACATCCACTAACTCCCCAATAACACAACTGCCAGAAACACATCCACATCACGTCCACTAAACTTCAAATAACACAACCTCCAGAATCACATCCTCATCACCTCCACTAACTCCTCAATAATACAACATCCAGAAACACATCCTCAGCACCTCCACTAACTTCCCAATAACACATTCCCCATAAACACATCCTCATCACCTCCACGAACTCCCCAATAACACAACATCCAGAAACACATCCTCAGCACCTCCACTAACTTCCCAATAACACAACATCCAGAAACACATCCTCAGCAACTCCACTAACCTCCCAATAACACATCCACCAGAAACACATCCTCATCACCTCCACTAACTTCCCAATAACACAACCTCCAGAAACACATCCACATCACCTCCACTAACCTCCCAAATCACATCTCCAGAAACACATCCCCATCACCTCCAATAAGTTCCCAATAACACAACCTCCAGAAACACATCCTCATGACCTCCACTAACCACCCAATAACACATCTCCAGAACCACATCCACTGAACCTCGGCTAACTTCCAATAACACAACCTCCAGAAACACATCCTCATTACCTCCACTAACTTCCCAATAACAAAACCTCAATTAACACATCCTCATCACCTCCACTAACCTCCAAATAACATAAACTCCAGAAACACATCCTCATCACATCCACTAACTTCCCAATAACACAACCTCCAGAAACACATCCTCATCACCTCCACTAACTCCTCAATAATGCAACCACCAGAAACACATCCACATCATCCACACTAACGGAACAACAACACAACCACCAGAAACACATCCACATCACCACCACTAACTTCCCAATAACACAACCTCCAGAAACACATCCACATCACGTCCACTAACATCCCAATAACACAACCACCAGAAACACATCATCATCACCTCCACTAAATACCCAATAACACAACCCCCAGAAACACATCCACATCACCTCCACTAACTCCTCAATAATTCAACCACCAGAAACACATCGGCATCACCTCCACTAACTTCCCAATAACACAACATCCAGAAACACAACCTGAGCATCTCCACAACTTCCCAATAACACAACCTCCAGAAACACATCCCCAGCACCTCCACTAAATTCCCAATAACACAAACTCCAGAAACCCATCCTCATCACCTCCACTAACTTCCCAATAACACAACCTCCAGAAACACATCCACGTCACCTCCACTACCATCACAATATCACAACCTCCAGAAATACATCCACATCACGTCCACTAACATCCCAATACACAACCTCCAGAAACACATCCACGTCACCTCCACTTACTTCACAATAACACAACCTCCAGAACCACATCCACATCACGTACACTAACATCCCAACAACACAACCTCCAGAAACACATCCACATCACCTCCACTAACTTCCCAATAACACAACCTCCAGAAACACATCCACATCACCTCCACTAACTTCCCAATCATACAACATCAAGAAACACATCCACGTCACATCCACTAACTCCCCAATAACACAACTGCCAGAAACACATCCACATCACGTCCACTAAACTTCAAATAACACAACCTCCAGAATCACATCCTCATCACCTCCACTAACTCCTCAATAATACAACATCCAGAAACACATCCTCAGCACCTCCACTAACTTCCCAATAACACATTCCCCATAAACACATCCTCATCACCTCCACGAACTCCCCAATAACACAACATCCAGAAACACATCCTCAGCACCTCCACTAACTTCCCAATAACACAACATCCAGAAACACATCCTCAGCAACTCCACTAACCTCCCAATAACACATCCACCAGAAACACATCCTCATCACCTCCACTAACTTCCCAATAACACAACCTCCAGAAACACATCCACATCACCTCCACTAACCTCCCAAATCACATCTCCAGAAACACATCCCCATCACCTCCAATAAGTTCCCAATAACACAACCTCCAGAAACACATCCTCATGACCTCCACTAACCACCCAATAACACATCTCCAGAACCACATCCACTGAACCTCGGCTAACTTCCAATAACACAACCTCCAGAAACACATCCTCATTACCTCCACTAACTTCCCAATAACAAAACCTCAATTAACACATCCTCATCACCTCCACTAACCTCCAAATAACATAAACTCCAGAAACACATCCTCATCACATCCACTAACTTCCCAATAACACAACCTCCAGAAACACATCCTCATCACCTCCACTAACTCCTCAATAATGCAACCACCAGAAACACATCCACATCATCCACACTAACGGAACAACAACACAACCACCAGAAACACATCCACATCACCACCACTAACTTCCCAATAACACAACCTCCAGAAACACATCCACATCACGTCCACTAACATCCCAATAACACAACCACCAGAAACACATCCTCATCACCTCCACTAACTACCCAATAACACAACCCATAGAAACACATCCACATCACCTCCACTAACTCCTCAATAATGCAACCACCAGAAACACATCCGCATCACCTCCACTAACTTCCCAATAACACAACATCCAGAAACACAACCTCAGCATCTCCACTAACTTCCCAATAACACAACATCCAGAAACAGATCCCCAGCACCTTCACTAACTTCCCAATAACACAAACTCCAGAATCCCATCCTCATCACCTCCACTAACTTCCCAATAACACAGCCTCCAGAAACACATCCACATCACCTCCACTAACCTCCCAATAACACATCTCCAGAAACACATCCTCAGCACGTCCACTAACTTTCCAATAACACAACCTCCAGAAACACATCCTCATCACCTCCACTAACCTCCCAATAACACACCCCCCAGAAACACATCCTCATCACCTCCACTATCTCCCCAAATACACAACCATCAGAAACACATCCACATCAGCTCCACTAACTTCCCAATAACACAACCTCACGAAACACATCTTCATCACCTCCACTAACTACCCAATAACACAACCCCCAGAAACACATCCACATCACCTCCACAAACTCCTCAATAATGCAACCACCAGAAACACATCCGCATCACCTCCACTAACTTCCCAATAACACAACATCCAGAAACACAACCTCAGCATCTCCACTAACTTCCCAATAACACAATATTCTGAAACACATCCTCATCACCTCCACTAACTTCCCAATAACGAATTCCCCAGAAACACATCTTAATCACCTCCACTAACTCCCCAATAACACAACATCCAAAAACACATCCTCAGCACCTCCACTATCTTCCCAATAACACAACATCCAGAAACACATCCTCAGCACCTCCACTAACCTCCCAATAACACATCCCCCAGAAACACATCCTCATCACCTCCACTAACTTCCCAATAACACAACCTCCAGAAACACATTCACAACACCTCCACTAACCTCCCAAATCACATCTCCAGAAACACATCCCCATCACCTCCAATAACTTCCCAATAACACAACCTCCAGAAACACATCATCATCACCTCCACTAACCACCCAATAACACATCTCTAGAACCACATCCACTGCACCTCGACTAAATTCCAATAACACAACCTCCAGAAACACATCCTCATTACCTCCACTAACTTCCCAATAACACAACCTCAATTAACACATCCTCATCACCTCCACTAACTTCCCAATAACACAACCTCCAGAAACACATCCTCATCACCTCCACTAACTCCTCAATAATGCAACCACCAGAAACACATCCACATCATCCAGACTAACTTACCAACAACAGAACCACCAGGAACACATCCACATCTCCTCCACTAACTTCCCAATAACACAACCTCCAGAAACACATCCACATCACGTCCACTAACATCCCAATAACACAACCACCAGAAATACATCCTCATCACCTCCACTAACTACCCAATCACAATTCCCCAGAAACACATCCACATCACCTCCACTAACCTCCCAATAACACAAACTCCAGAAACACATCCTGGTCACCTCCACTAACTTCCCAATAAAACAATCTCCAGAAACACATCCACGTCACCTCCACTAACTACCCAATACCACAACCTCCAGAAATACATCCACATCACGTCCACTAACATCCCAATACAAAACCTCCAGAAAAACATCCACGTCACCTCCACTTACTTCCCAATAACACAACCTCCAGAAACACATCCACATCACCTCCACTAACTTCCCATTAACGCAACCTCCAGAATCTCATCCTCATCGCCTCCACTAACTTCCCCATAACACAACCACCAGAAACACATCCACATCACCTCCACTAACTTCCCAATCATACAACATCCAGAAACACATCCACATCATCTCTACTAACCTCCCAATAACATATCTCCAGAAACACATCCACGTCACCTCCACTAACATCCCAATAACACAACCACCAGAAACACATCCTCATCACCACCAATAACTACCCAATAACACAACCCCCAGAAACACATCCACATCACCTCCACTAACTCCTCAATAATGCAACCACCAGAAACACATCCGCATCACCTCCACTAACTTCCCAATAACACAACCTCCAGAAACACATCCACGTCACCTCCACTAACTTCCCAATACCACAACCTCCAGAAATACATCCACATCTCGTCCACTAACATCCCAATACAAAACCTCCAGAAACACATCCACGTCACCTCCACTTACTTCCCAATAACACAACCTCCAGAAATACATCCACATCACGTACACTAACATCCCAATAACACAACCTCCAGAAACACATTCACATCACCTCCACTAACTTCCCAATAACACAACCTCCAGAATCTCATCCTCATCGACTCCACTAACTTCCCCATAACACAACCTCCAGAAACACATCCACATCACCTCCACTAACTTCCCAATCATACAACATCCAGAAACATATCCACGTCACTTCTACTAACCTCCCAATAACACAGCTTCAGAAACACATCCACGTCACCTCAACTAACTTCCCAATAACAAAATCACCAGAAACACTTCCACATCACCTCCACTAACTTCCCAATAACACAACATTCAGAAACACATCCTCAGCACCTCCACTAACCTCCCAATAACACATCCCCCAGAAACACATCCTCATCACCTCCACTATCCCCCCAATAACACAACCACCAGAAACACATCCACATCACCTCCACTAACTCCCCAATAACACAACTACCAGAAACACATCCACATCACCTCCACCAACTTCCCAATAACACAACCTCAAGAAACACATCCTCATCACCTCCACTAACTTCCCAATAACACAACCTCCAGAAACTCATCCTCAGCACCTCCACTAACTCCTCAATAATACAACATCCAGAAACACATCCGCAGCACCTCCACTAACTTCCCAATAACACAACCACCAGATACAAATCCACATCACCTCCACTAATTCCCCAATAACACAACCACCAGAAACAGATCCACATCACCTCCACTAACTTCGCAATAACACAACATTCTGAAACACATCCTCATCACCTCCACTAGCTTCCCAATAACACACTCCCCAGAAACACATCCTCATCACCTCCACTAACTCCCAAATAAGACAACATCCAGAAACACAACCTCCGCACCTTCACTAACTTCCCAATAACACAACCTCCAGAAACAGATCCACAACACCTCCACTAACCTCCCAAATCACATCTCCAGAAACACATCCCCAACACCTCCACTAACATCCCAATAACACAACCTCCAGAAACACATCCACAACACCTCCACTTACCTCCCAAATCACATCTCCAGAAACACATCCCCATCACCTCCACTAACCACCCAATAACACATCTCCAGAACCACATCCACTGCACCTCGACTAACTTCCAATAACACAACCTCCAGAAACACATCCTCATTACCTCCACTAACTTCCCAATAACACAACCTCAATTAACACATCCTCATCCCCTCTACTATCTTCCCAACAACACAACCTTCAGAAACTCATCATCATCACCTCCACTAACTCCTCAATAATGCAACCACCAGAAACACATCCACATCATCCACACTAACTTACCAACAACACAACCACCAGAAACACACCCACATCACCTCCACTAACTTCCCAATAACACAACCTCCAGAAACACATCCACATCACGTCCACTAACATCCCAATAACACAACCACCAGAAACACATCCTCATCACCTCCACTAACTACCCAATAACACAACCCCCAGAAACACATCCACATCACCTCCACTAACTCCTCAATAATGCAACCACCAGAAACACATCCGCATCACCTCCACTAACTTCCCAATAACACAACATCCAGAAACACAACCTCAGCATCTCCACTAACTCCCCAATAACACAACATTCTGAAACACATCCTCATCACCTCCACTAACTTCCCAATAACACATTCCCCAGAAACACAGCCTCATCACCTCCACTAACTCCCGAATAACACAACATCCAGCAACACATCCTCAGCACCTCCACTAACTTCCCAATAACACAACATCCAGAAACACAACCTCAGCACCTCCACTAACCTCCCAATAACACATCCCCCAGAAGCACATCCTCATCACCTCCACTAACTTCCCTATAACACAACCTCCAGAAACACATCCTCAACACCTCCAATAACCTTCCAAATCACATCTCCAGAAACACATCCCCATCACCTCCAATAACTTCCCAATAACACAACCTCCAGAAACACATCCTCATCACCTCCACTAACCACCCAATAACACATCTCCAGAACCATATCCACTGCACTCGACTAACTTCCAATAACACAACCTCCAGAAACAGATCCTCATTACCTCCACTAACTTCCCAATAACACAACCTCAATTAACACATCCTCATCACCTCCACTAACTTCCCAATAACACAACCTCCAGAAACACATCCTCATCACCTCCACTAACTCCTCAATAATGCAACCACCAGAAACACATCCACATCATCCACACTAACTTACCAACAACACAACCACCAGAAACACATCCACATCACCTCCACTAACTTCCCAATAACACAACATCAAGAAACACATCCACATCACGTCCACTAACATCCCAATAACACAACCACCAGAAACACATCCTCATCACCTCCACTAACTACCCAATAAAACAACCCCCAGAAACACATCCACATCACCTCCACTAACTCCTCAATAATGCAACCACCAGAAACACATCCGCATCTTCCACACTAACTTCCCAATAACACAACCACCAGAAACACATCCTCATCACCTCCACTAACTTCCCAATACCACAACCTCCAGAAATACATCCACATCACGTCCACTAACATCCCAATACACAACCTCCAGAAACACATCCACGTCACCTCCACTAACTTCCCAATAAGACAACCTCCAGAATCTCATCGCCTCCACTAACTTCCCCATAACACAACCTCCAGAAACATGTCCACATCACCTCCACTAACCTCCCAATATCACAACCTCCAGAAACACATCCTCATCACCTCCACTAACTCCCCAATAACACAACATCCAGAAACACATCCTCAGCACCTCCACTAACTTCCCAATAACACAACATCCAGAAACACATCCTCAGCACCTCCACTAACCTCCCAATAACACATCCCCCAGAAACATATCCTCATCACCTCAACTAACTTCCCAATAACACAACCTCCAGAAACACATCCTCATTACCTCCACTAACTTCCCAATACAACAACCTCAATTAACACATCCTCATCACCTACAAAAACTTCCCAATAACACAACCTCCAGAAACACATCCACATCACCTCCACTAACTTCCCAATATCACAACCTCCAGAAACACATCCACATCATGTCCACTAACATCCCAATAACACAACCCCCAGAAACACATCCACATCACCTCCACTAACTGCTCAATAATGCAACCACCAGAAACACATCCGCATCACCTCCACTAACTTCCCAATAGCACAAACTCCAGAAACCCATCCTCATCACCTCCACTAACTTCCCAATAACACAACCTCCAGAATCTCATCCTCATCGCCTCCACTAACTTCCCAATACCACAACCTCCAGAAATACATCCACATCACGTCCACCAACATCCCGATACAAAACCTCCAGAAACACATCCACGTCACCTCCACTTACTTCCCAATAACACAACCTCCAGAAACACATCCACATTACGTACACTAACATCCCAACAACACAACCTCCAGAAACACATCCACATCACCTCCACTAACATCCCAATAACACAACCTCCAGAATCTCATCCTCATCGCCTCCACTAACTTCCCCATAACACAACCTCCAGAAACACATCCATATCACCTCCACTAACTTCCCAATCATACAACATCCAGAAACACATCCACATCACCTCTACTAACCTCCCAGTAACACATCTCCAGAAACACATCCACGTCACCTCCACTAACTTCCCAATAACAAAACCACCAGAAACACTTCCACATCACCTCCACTAACTTCCCAATAACACAATCTCCAGAAACACATCCTCAGCACCTCCACTAACCTCCCAATAACACATACCCCAGAAACACATCCTCATTACCTCCACTATCTCACCAATAACACAACCACCAGAAACACATTATCATCACCTCCACTAACTTCCCAATAACACAACCTCCAGAAACTCATCCTCATCACCTCCACTAACTCCTCAATAATACAACATCCAGAAACACATCCGCAGCACCTCCACTAACTTCCCAATAACACAACCACCAGAAACGAATCCAGATCACCTCCACTAATTCCCCAATAACACAACCACCAGAAACACATCCACATCACCTCCACTAACTTCGCAATAACACAACATTCTGAAACACATGCTCATCACCTCCACTAACTTCCCAATAACACATTCCCCAGAAACACTTCCTCATCACCTCCACTAACTCCCCAATAACACAACATCCAGAAACACATCCTCAGCACCTCCACTAACTTCCCAATAACACAACATCCAGAAACACATCCTCAGCACCTCCACTAACCTCCCAATAACACATCCCCCAGAAACACATCCTCATCACCTCCAATAACTTCCCAATTACACAACCTCCAGAAACACATCCACAACACCTCCACTAACCTCCCAAATCACATCTCCAGAAACACATCCCCATCACCTCCAATACCTTCCCAATAACACAACCTCCAGAAACACATCCTCATGACCTCCACTTACCACCCAATAACACATCTCCAGAACCACATCCACTGCAGCTCGACTAACCTCCAATAACACAACCTCCAGATGCACATCCTCATTACCTCCACTAACTTTCCAATAACACAACCTCAATTAACACATCCTCATCCCCTCCACTAACTACCCAACAACACAACCTCCAGAAACTCATCCTCATCACCTCCACTAACTTCTCAGTAATGCAACCACCAGAAACACATCCACATCATCCACACTAACTTACCAACAACACAACCACCAGAAACACATCCACATCACCTCCGCTAACTTCCCAATAACACAACCTCCAGAAACACATCCACATTACGTCCACTAACTACCCAATAACACAACCCCCAGAAACACATCCACATCACCTCCACTAACTCCTCAATAATGCAACCACCAGAACACATCCGCATCACCTCCACTAACTTCCCAATAACACAACATCCAGAAACACAACCTCAGCATCTCCACTAACTTCCCAATAACACAACATTCTGAAACACATCCTCATCACCTCCACTAACTTCCCAATAACACATTCCCCAGAAACACAGCCTCATCACCTCCACTAACTCCCCAATAACACAACATCCAGAAACACATCCTCAGCACCTCCACTAACTTCCCAATAACACAACATCCAGAAACACAACCTCAGCACCTCCACTAACCTCCCAATAACACAACCTCCAGAAACACATCCTCATTACCTCCACTAACTTCCCAATAACACAACCTCCAGAAACACATCCACATCACCTCCAATAACTCCTCAATAATGCAACCACCAAAAACACATCCACATCATCCACACTAACTTACCAACAACACAACCACCAGAAACACATCCACATCACTTCAACTAACTACCCAATAACACAACCCCCAGAAACACATCCACATCACCTCCACTAACTCCTCAATAATGCAACCACCAGAAACACATCCGCATCACCTCCACTAACGTCCCAATAACACAAACTCCAGAAACACATCCTCATCATCTCCACTAACTTAACAATAACACAACCTCCAGAAACACATCCACGTCACCTCCACTAACGTCCCAATACCACAACCTCCAGAAATACATCCACATCACGTCCACTAACACCCCAATACACAACCTGCAGAAACACATCCACGTCACCTCCACTTACTTCCCAATAACACAACCTCCAGAAACACATCCACATCACGTACACTAACATCCTAATAAAACAACCTCCAGAAACAGATGCACATCACCTCCACTAACTTCCCAATAACACAACCTCCAGAATCTCATCCTCATCGCCTCCACTAACTTCCCCATAACACAACCTCCAGAAACACATCCACATCACCTCCACTAACTTCCCAATCATACAACATCCAGAAACTCATCCACATCACCTCCACTAACCTCCCGATAACACATCTCCAGAAACACATCCACGTCACCTCCACTAACCTCCCAATAACACAACTACCAGAAACACATCCACATCACGTCCACTAACTACCCAATAACACAACCTCCAGAAACACATCCTCATCACCTCCACTAACTCCCCAATAACACAACATCCAGAAACACATCCTCAGCACGTCCACTAACTTCCCAATAACACATCATCCAGAAACACATCCTCATCACCTCCACTAACCTCCCAATAACACATCCCCCAGAAATGCATCCTCATAACCTCCACTAACTCCCCAATAACACAACCACCAGAAACACATCCACATCACCTCCACTAACTCCCCAATAACACAACCACCAGAAACACATCCACATCACCTCCACTAACTTCCCAATAACACAACCTCAAGAAACACATCCTCATCTCCTCCACTAACTTCCCAATAACGCAAATTCCAGAAACACATCCTCATCACCTCAGTTACCTTCCCAATACCACAACATACAGAAACACATCCTCAGCACCTCCACTAACTTCCCAATAAACATCCACCAGAAACACATCCTCATCACCTCCCCTAACATCCCAATAACACAACCACAAGAAACACTTCCTCATTACCTCCACTAACTCCTCAATAATGCAACCACCAGAAACACATCCACATCATCCACACAACCTTCCCAATCACACAACCAACAGAAACACATCCTTATCGCCTCCACTAACTTCCCAATAACACAACATACAGATACACATCCTCAGCACCTCCACTAACTTCCAAGAAACACATCCCCAGAAACACATCCTCATCACCTCCACTAACTCCCCAAGAACACAACCTCCAGACACACATCCTCATCACCTCCACTAGCCTCCCAATAACACAACATCCAGAAACACATCCTCATCACCTCCACTAACTTCACAATAACACAACCTCCAGAAACACATCCACATCACCTCCACTAAGCTCCCAAATCACATCTCCAGAATCACATCCCCATCACCTCCACTAACTTCCCAATAACACAACCTCCAGAAACACATCCTCAGCACCTCCATTAACCACCCAGTAACACATCTCCAGAACCACATCCACAGCACCTCCACTAACTTCCCAATAATACAACCAACAGAAACACATCCTCATCACCTCCACTAACTCCCCAGGAACACAACCACCAGAAACACATCCACATCACTTCCACTAACTCCACAATAACACAACCACCAGACACACATCCTCATCACCTCCACTAACTTCACAATAACACAACCTCCAGAAACACATCCACCTCACCTCCACTAACATCCCAAATCACATCTCCAGAACCACATCCACAGCACCTCTACTAACTTCCAATAACACAACCTCCAGAAACACATCCTCATTAACTCCACTAACTTCCCAATAACACAAACTCCAGAAACACATCCTCATCACCTCCACTAACTTCCCAATAAGACAAGCTCCAGAAACACATCCTCATCACCTCCACTAACCCCTCAATAATGCAACCACCAGAAACACATCCACATCATCCACACTAACTTTCCAATAACACAACCACCAGAAACACATCCACATCAGCTACACTAACTTCCCAATAACACAACCCCCAGAAACACAACCACATCACGTCCACTGACATCCCAATAACACAACCTCCAGAAACACAACCTCAGCACCTCCACTAACTTCCCAATGACACAACATCCAGAAACACATCCTCAGTACCTCGACTAACTTCCCAATAACACAACATCCAGAAACACATCCACATCACCTCCACTAACTCCCCAATAATGCAACCACCAAAAACACATCCACATCATCCACACTAACTTACCAACAACACAACCACCAGAAACACATCCACATCACTTCCACTAACTACCCAATAACACAACCCCCAGAAACACATCCACATCACCTCCACTAACTCCTCAATAATGCAACCACCAGAAACACATCCGCATCACCTCCACTAACGTCCCAATAACACAAACTCCAGAAACACATCCTCAGCACCTCCACTAACTTCCCAATAACACATCCCCCAGAAACACATCCTCATCACCTCCCCTAACATCCCAATAACACAACCACCAGAAACACTTGCTCATTACCTCCACTAACTCCTCAATAATGCAACCACCAGAGACACATGCACATCATCCACACTAACTTCCCAATCACACAACCACCAGAAACACATCCTTATCGCCTCCACTAACTTCCCAATAACACAACATACAGAAACACATCCACATTACCTCCACTAACTTCCCAATAACACAACCTCAATTAACACATCCTCATCACCTCCACTAACTTCCCAATAACACAACCTCCAGAAACACATCCTCATCACCTCCACTAACTCCTCAATAATGCAACCACCAGAAACACATCCACATCATCCACACTAACTTACCAACAACACAACCACCAGAAACACATCCACATCACCTCCACTAACTTCCCAATAACACAACATCAAGAAACACATCCACATCACGTCCACTAACATCCCAATAACACAACCACCAGAAACACATCCTCATCACCTCCACTAACTACCCAATAAAACAACCCCCAGAAACACATCCACATCACCTCCACTAACTCCTCAATAATGCAACCACCAGAAACACATCCGCATCTTCCACACGAACTTCCCAATAACACAACCACCAGAAACACATCCTCATCACCTCCACTAACTTCCCAATACAACAACCTCCAGAAATACATCCACATCACGTCCACTAACATCCCAATACACAACCTCCAGAAACACATCCACGTCACCTCCACTAACTTCCCAATAAGACAACCTCCAGAATCTCATCCTCATCGCCTCCACTAAATTCCCCATAACACAACCTCCAGAAACATGTCCACATCACCTCCACTAACTTCCCCATCATACAACATTCAGAAACACATCCACATCACCTCCACTAACCTCCCAATATCACAACCTCCAGAAACACATCCTCATCACCTCCACTAACTCCCCAATAACACAACATCCAGAAACACATCCTCAGCACCTCCACTAACTTCCCAATAACACAACATCCAGAAACACATCCTCAGCACCTCCACTAACCTCCCAATAACACATCCCCCTGAAACATATCCTCATAACCTCAAATAACTTCCCAATAACACAACCTCCTGAAACACATCCACAATACCTCCACTAACCTCCCAAATCGAATCTCCAGAAACACATCCCCATAACCTCCAATAACTTCCCAATAACACAACCTCCAGAAACACATCATCATCACCTCCACTAACCACCCAATAACATATCTCCAGAACCACATCCACTGCACCTCGACTAACTTCCAATAACACAACCTCCAGAAACACATCCTCATTACCTCCACTAACTTCCCAATACAACAACCTCAATTAACACATCCTCATCACCTACAAAAACTTCCCAATAACACAACCTCCAGAAACACATCCTCATCACCTCCACTAACTCCTCAATAATGCAACCACCAGAAACACATCCACATCATCCACACTAACTTACCAACAACAGATCCACCAGAAACACATCCACATCACCTCCACTAACTTCCCAATATCACAACCTCCAGAAACACATCCACATCACGTCCACTAACATCCCAATAACACAACCCCCAGAAACACATCCACATCACCTCCACTAACTGCTCAATAATGCAACCACCAGAAACACATCCGCATCACCGCCACTAACTTCCCAATAGCACAAACTCCAGAAACCCATCCTCATCACCTCCACTAACTTCCCAATAACACAACCTCCAGAATCTCATCCTCATCGCCTCCACTAACTTCCCAATACCACAACCTCCAGAAATACATCCACATCACGTCCACTAACATCCCGATACAAAACCTCCAGAAACACATCCACGTCACCTCCACTTACTTCACAATAACACAACCTCCAGAAACACATCCACATTACGTACACTAACATCCCAATAACAAAACCACCAGAAACACTTCCACATCACCTCCACTAACTTCCCAATAACACAATCTCCAGAAACACATCCTCAGCACCTCCACTAACTCCCCAATAACACAACCTCCAGAAACACATCCTCAGCACGTCCACTAACTTCCCAATAACACAACATCCAGAAACACATCCTCAGCACCTCCACTAACCTCCCAATAACACATCCCCCAGAAACACATCCTCATCACCTCCACTATCTCACCAATAACACAACCACCAGAAACACATTATCATCACCTCCACTAACTTCCCAATAACACAACCTCCAGAAACTCATCCTCATCACCTCCACTAACTCCTCAATAATACAACATCCAGAAACACATCCGCAGCACCTCCACTAACTTCCCAATAACACAACCACCAGAAACAAATCCACATCACCTCCACTAATTCCCCAATAACACAACCACCAGAAACACATCCACATCACCTCCACTAACTTCGCAATAACACAACATTCTGAAACACATCCTCATCACCTCCACTAACTTCCCAATAACACATTCCCCAGAAACACTTCCTCATCACCTCCACTAACTCCCCAATAACACAACATCCAGAAACACATCCTCAGCACCTCCACTAACCTCCCAATAACACATCCCCCAGAAACACATCCTCATCACCTCCAATAACTTCCCAATTACACAACCTCCAGACACACATCCACAACACCTCCACTAACCTCCCAAATCACATCTCCAGAAACACATCCCCATCACCTCCAATACCTTCCCAATAACACAACCTCCAGAAACACATCCTCATGACCTCCACTTACCACCCAATAACACATCTCCAGAACCACATCCACTGCAGCTCGACTAACCTCCAATAACACAACCTCCAGATACACATCCTCATTACCTCCACTAACTTCCCAATAACACAACCTCAATTAACACATCCTCATCCCCTCCACCAACTACCCAACAACACAACCTCCTGAAACTCATCCTCATCACCTCCACTAACTTCTCAATAATGCAACCACCAGAAACACATCCACATCATCCACACTAACTTACCAACAACACAACCACCAGAAAGACATACACATCACCTCCGCTAACTTCCCAATAACACAACCTCCAGAAACACATCCACATCACGTCCACTAACTACCCAATAACACAACCCCCAGAAACACATCCACATCACCTCCACTAACTCCTCAATAATGCAACCACCAGAACACATCCGCATCACCTCCACTAACTTCCCGATAACACAACATCCAGAAACACAACCTCATCATCTCCACTAACTTCCCAATAACACAACATTCTGAAACACATCCTCATCACCTCCACTAACTTCCCAATAACACATTCCCCAGAAACACAGCCTCATTACCTCCACTAACTCCCCAATAACACAACATCCAGAAACACATCCTCAGCACCTCCACTAACTTCCCAATAACACAACATCCAGAAACACAACCTCAGCACCTCCACTAACCTCCCAATAACACAACCTCCAGAAACACATCCTCATTACCTCCACTAACTTCCCAATAACACAACCTCCAGAAACACATCCACATCACCTCCAATAACTCCTCAATAATGCAACCACCAAAAACACATCCACATCATCCACACTAACTTACCAACAACACAACCACCAGAAACACATCCACATCACTTCAACTAACTACCCAATAACACAACCCCCAGAAACACATCCACATCACCTCCACTAACTCCTCAATAATGCAACCACCAGAAACACATCCGCATCACCTCCACTAACGTCCCAATAACACAAACTCCAGAAACACATCCTCATCATCTCCACTAACTTCCCAATAACACAACCTCCAGAAACACATCCACGTCACCTCCACTAACGTCCCAATACCACAACCTCCAGAAATACATCCACATCACGTCCACTAACATCCCAATACACAACCTGCAGAAACACATCCACGTCACCTCCACTTACTTCCCAATAACACAACCTCCAGAAACACATCCACATCACGTACACTAACATCCCAATAACACAACCTCCAGAAACAGATGCACATCACCTCCACTAACTTCCCAATAACACAACCTCCAGAATCTCATCCTCATCGCCTCCACTAACTTCCCCATAACACAACCTCCAGAAACACATCCACATCACCTCCACTAACTTCCCAATCATACAACATCCAGAAACTCATCCACATCACCTCCACTCATCTCCCGATAACACATCTCCAGAAACACATCCACGTCACCTCCACTAACCTCCCAATAACACAACTACCAGAAACACATCCACATCACGTCCACTAACTACCCAATAACACAACCACCAGAAACACATCCTCATCACCTCCACTAACTCCCCAATAACACAACATCCAGAAACACATCCTCAGCACGTCCACTAACTTCCCAATAACACATCATCCAGAAACACATCCTCATCACCTCCACTAACCTCCCAATAACACATCCCCCAGAAATGCATCCTCATAACCTCCACTAACTCCCCAATAACACAACCACCAGAAACACATCCACATCACCTCCACTAACTCCCCAATAATACAACTACCAGAAACACATCCACATCACCTCCACTAACTTCCCAATAACACAACCTCAAGAAACACATCCTCATCTCCTCCACTAACTTCCCAATAACACAAATTCCAGAAACACATCCTCATCACCTCAGTTACCTTCCCAATAACACAACATACAGAAACACATCCTCAGCACCTCCACTAACTTCCCAATAACACATCCACCAGAAACACATCCTCATCACCTCCCCTAACATCCCATAAACACAACCACCAGAAACACTTCCTCATTACCTCCACTAACTCCTCAATAATGCAACCACCAGGAACACATCCACATCATCCACACAACCTTCCCAATCACACAACCAACAGAAACACATCCTTATCGCCTCCACTAACTTCCCAATAACACAACATACAGAAACACATCCTCAGCACCTCCACTAACTTCCAAGAAACACATCCCCAGAAACACATCCTCATCACCTCCACTAACTCCCCAAGAACACAACATCCAGAAACACATCCTCAGTACCTCGACTAACTTCCCAATAACACAACATCCAGAAACACATCCACATCACCTCCACTAACTCCCCAATAATGCAACCACCAAAAACACATCCACATCATCCACACTAACTTACCAACAACACAACCACCAGCAACACATCCACATCACTTCCACTAACTACCCAATAACACAACCCCCAGAAACACATCCACATCACCTCCACTAACTCTTCAATAATGCAACCACCAGAAACACATCCGCATCACCTCCACTAACGTCCCAATAACACAAACTCCAGAAACACATCCTCAGCACCTCCACTAACTTCCCAATAACACATCCCCCAGAAACACATCCTCATCACCTCCCCTAACATCCCAATAAAACAACCACCAGAAACACTTGCTCATTACCTCCACTAACTCCACAATAATGCAACCACCAGAAACACATCCACATCATCCACACTAACTTCCCAATCACACAACCACCAGAAACACATCCTTATCGCCTCCACTAACTTCCCAATAACACAACATACAGAAACACATCCTCAGCACCTCCACTAACTTCCAAAAAACACATCCCCAGAAACACATCCTCATCACCTCCACTAACTCCCCAAGAACACAACCTCCAGAAACACATCCTTATCACCTCCACTAACCACCCAATAACACATCTCCAGAACCACATCAACAACACCTCCACTAACTTCCCAATAATACAACCACCAGAAACACATCCTCATCACCTCCACTAACTCCCCAAGAACACAACCACCAGAAACACATCCACATCACTTCCACTAACTCCACAATAACACAACCACCAGACACACATCCTCATCACCTCCACTAACTTCCCAATAACACAACCTCCAGAAACACATCCACATCACCTCCACTAACCTCCCACATCACATCTCCAGAAACAAATCCCCATCACCTCCACTAACTTCCCAATAACACAACCTCCAGAAACACATCCTTATCACCTCCACTAACCACCCAATAACACATCTCCAGAACCACATCCACAGCACCTCTACTAACTTCCAATAACACAACCTCCAGAAACACATCCTCATTAACTCCACTAACTTCCCAATAACACAACCACCAGAAACACATCCACATCACCTCCGCTAACTTCCCAATAACACAACCTCCAGAAACACATCCACATCACGTCCACTAACTACCCAATAACACAACCCCCAGAAACACATCCACATCACCTCCACTAACTCCTCAATAATGCAACCACCAGAACACATCCGCATCACCTCCACTAACTTCCCGATAACACAACATCCAGAAACACAACCTCAGCATCTCCACTAACTTCCCAATAACACAACATTCTGAAACACATCCTCATCACCTCCACTAACTTCCCAATAACACATTCCCCAGAAACACAGCCTCATCACCTCCACTAACTCCCCAATAACACAACATCCAGAAACACATCCTCAGCACCTCCACTAACTTCACAATAACACAACATCCAGAAACACAACCTCAGCACCTCCACTTACCTCCCAATAACACAACCTCCAGAAACACATCCTCATTACCTCCACTAACCTCCCAATAACACATCCCCCAGAAATGCATCCTCATAACCTCCACTAACTCCCCAATAACACAACCACCAGAAACACATCCACATCACCTCCACTAACTCCCCAATAATACAACTACCAGAAACACATCCACATCACCTCCACTAACTTCCCAATAACACAACCTCAAGAAACACATCCTCATCTCCTCCACTAACTTCCCAATAACACAAATTCCAGAAACACATCCTCATCACCTCAGTTACCTTCCCAATAACACAACATACAGAAACACATCCTCAGCACCTCCACTAACTTCCCAATAACACATCCACCAGAAACACATCCTCATCACCTCCCCTAACATCCCATAAACACAACCACCAGAAACACTTCCTCATTACCTCCACTAACTCCTCAATAATGCAACCACCAGGAACACATCCACATCATCCACACAACCTTCCCAATCACACAACCAACAGAAACACATCCTTATCGCCTCCACTAACTTCCCAATAACACAACATACAGAAACACATCCTCAGCACCTCCACTAACTTCCAAGAAACACATCCCCAGAAACACATCCTCATCACCTCCACTAACTCCCCAAGAACACAACATCCAGAAACACATCCTCAGTACCTCGACTAACTTTCCAATAACACAACAGCCAGAAACACATCCACATCACCTCCACTAACTCCCCAATAATGCAACCACCAAAAACACATCCACATCATCCACACTAACTTACCAACAACACAACCACCAGCAACACATCCACATCACTTCCACTAACTACCCAATAACACAACCCCCAGAAACACATCCACATCACCTCCACTAACTCTTCAATAATGCAACCACCAGAAACACATCCGCATCACCTCCACTAACGTCCCAATAACACAAACTCCAGAAACACATCCTCAGCACCTCCACTAACTTCCCAATAACACATCCCCCAGAAACACATCCTCATCACCTCCCCTAACATCCCAATAAAACAACCACCAGAAACACTTGCTCATTACCTCCACTAACTCCTCAATAATGCAACCACCAGAAACACATCCACATCATCCACACTAACTTCCCAATCACACAACCACCAGAAACACATCCTTATTGCCTCCACTAACTTCCCAATAACACAACATACAGAAACACATCCTCAGCACCTCCACTAACTTCCAAAAAACACATCCCCAGAAACACATCCTCATCACCTCCACTTACTCCCCAAGAACACAACCTCCAGAAACACATCCTTATCACCTCCACTAACCACCCAATAACACATCTCCAGAACCACATCAACAACACCTCCACTAACTTCCCAATAATACAACCACCAGAAACACATCCTCATCACCTCCACTAACTCCCCAAGAACACAACCACCAGAAACACATCCACATCACTTCCACTAACTCCACAATAACACAACCACCAGACACACATCCTCATCACCTCCACTAACTTCCCAATAACACAACCTCCAGAAACACATCCACAACACCTCCACTAACCTCCCACATCACATCTCCAGAAACAAATCCCCATCACCTCCACTAACTTCCCAATAACACAACCTCCAGAAACACATCCTTATCACCTCCACTAACCACCCAATAACACATCTCCAGAACCACATCCACAGCACCTCTACTAACTTCCAATAACACAACCTCCAGAAACACATCCTCATTAACTCCACTAACTTCCCAATAACACAACCACCAGAAACACATCCACATCACCTCCGCTAACTTCCCAATAACACAACCTCCAGAAACACATCCACATCACGTCCACTAACTACCCAATAACACAACCCCCAGAAACACATCCACATCACCTCCACTAACTCCTCAATAATGCAACCACCAGAACACATCCGCATCACCTCCACTAACTTCCCGATAACACAACATCCAGAAACACAACCTCAGCATCTCCACTAACTTCCCAATAACACAACATTCTGAAACACATCCTCATCACCTCCACTAACTTCCCAATAACACATTCCCCAGAAACACAGCCTCATCACCTCCACTAACTCCCCAATAACACAACATCCAGAAACACATCCTCAGCACCTCCACTAACTTCCCAATAACACAACATCCAGAAACACAACCTCAGCACCTCCACTTACCTCCCAATATCACAACCTCCAGAAACACATCCTCATTACCTCCACTAACTTCCCAATAACACAACCTCCAGAAACACATCCACATCACCTCCAATAACTCCTCAATAATGCAACCACCATAAACACATCCACATCATCCACACTAACTTACCAACAACACAACCACCAGAAACACATCCACATCACTTCAACTAACTACCCAATAACACAACCCCCAGAAACACATCCACATCACCTCCACTAACTCCCCAATAATACAACTACCAGAAACACATCGACATCACCTCCACCATCCACCCAATAACACAAACTCCAGAAACACATCCTCATCATCTCCACTAACTTCCCAATAACACAAACTCCAGAAACACATCCTCATCACCTACACTAACTTCCCAATAACACAACCTCCAGAAACACATCCTCATCACCTCCACTAACTTCCCAATAACACAAACTCCAGAAACACATCCTCATCACCTACACTAACTTCCCAATAACACAACCTCCAGAAACACATCCTCATCACCTCCACTAACTGCTCAATAATGCAACCATCAGAAACACATCCGCATCATCCACACTAACGTCCCAATAACACAACCACCAGAAACACATCCTCATCACCTCCACTAACTTCCCAATAACACAACCCCCAGAAAAACATCGACATCACCTCCACCAACCACCCAATAACACAACATCCAGAAACACATCCTCATCACCTTCACTATCTTCCCAATAACACGTCCCCCAGAAACACATCCTCATCACCTCCACTAACTCCCCAATAACACCAACTCCAGAAATCCATTCTCCTCACCTCCACAAACCTTCCAATAACATCAACTCCAGAAACACATCCTCATCAACTCCACTAACTCCACAATTACTGAACCACCAGAAATCGATCCACTTCACCTCCACTAGCTTCCCAATAACTCAACTTCCAGAAACCCATCCTCAGCACCTTCAATAACTTCCCAATAACACAACCTCCAGAAACACATCCACATCACCTCCACTAACTTCCCAATAAAACACCCGCCAGAAACACATCATCATCACCTCCACTAACTTCTCAATAACACAACCTCCAGAAACCCATCCACATCACCTCCACCAACGTTCCAATAACTCAACCTACAGAAACACATCCTCATCACCTCCACTAACTTTCCAATAACACAACCTCCAGAAACACATCCTCATCACCTCCACTAACTCCTCAATAATGCAACCACCACAAACACATCCGCATCATCCACACTAACGTCCGAATAACACAACCACCAGAAACACATCCTCATCACCTCCACTAACTTCCCAATAACAGAACCCCCAGAAACACATCCACAACGCGTCCACTAACATCCCAATAACACAACCTCCAGAAACACAACCTCAGCACCTCCACTAACTTCCGAATGACACAACATCCAGAAACACATCCTCAGTACCTCGACTAACTTCCCAATAACACAACATCCAGAAACACATCCTCATCACCTCCACTAACTTCCCAATAACACAAACTCCAGAAAGACATCCTCATCACCTCCACTAACTTCCCAGTAACACAACCTCCAGAAACACATCCACATCACGTCCACTAACTCCTCAATAATGCAACCACCAGAAACACATCCACATCATCCACACTAACCTTCCAACAACGCAACGACCAGAAACACATCCACATCACCTCCACTAACTTCCCAATAACACAACCTCAAGAAACACATCCTCATCACCTCCACTAACTTCCCAATAACACAAACTCCAGAAACACATCCTCATCACCTACACTAACTTCCCAATAACACAACCTCCAGAAACACATCCTCATCACCTCCACTAACTCCTCAGTAATGCAACCACCAGAAACACATCTGCATCATCCACACTAACGTCCCAATAACACAACATCCCGAAACACATCCTCATTACCTCCACTAACTTCCCAATAACACAAACTCCAGAAACACATCCTCATCACCTACACTAACTTCCCAATAACACAACCTCAAGAAACACATCCTCATCACCTCCACTAACTTCCCAATAACACAAATTCCAGAAACACATCCTCATCACCTACACTAACTTCCCAATAACACAACCTCCAGAAACACATCCTCATCACCTCCACTAACTCCTCAATAATGCAACCACCAGAAACACATCCGCATCATCCACACTAACGTCCCAATAACACAACCACCAGAAACACATCCTCATCACCTGCACTAACTTCCCAATAACACATCCCCCAGAAACACATCCTCATCACCTCCACTAACTCCCCAATAACACCAACTCCAGAAATCCATTCTCCTCGCCACCACAAACCTTCCAATAACATCAACTCCAGAAACACATCCTCATCAAGTCCACTAACTCCTCAATTACTGAACCACCAGAAATCGAACCACTTCACCTCCACTAGCTTCCCAATAACTCAACTTCCAGAAACCCATCCTCAGCTCCTCCAAAATCTTCCCAATAACACAACCTCCAGAAACACATCCACATCACCTCCACTAACTTCCCAATAAAACACCCGCCAGAAACACATCATCATGACCTCCACTAACTTCTCAATAACACAACCTCCAGAAACCCATCCACATCACCTCCACCAACGTTCCAATAACTCAACCTACAGAAACACATCCTCATCACCTCGACTAACTTTCCAATAGCAGAACTGGACATGGAATGAAAATTAACTGTTTATCACTTTCGTTAGAAATGGAATAAATTATTGTGTGAGACTGTGGAGAATTTCAATCACAGAATGAGAACATTGATATTGAGATGCTGCCAGATTGGGAACCAATGTAGATCAGTGAGCCGAGGGACGGTACGTGACTGGCATCGGGTGTGGGTTAGGATATGGACAGCAGAGTTGTGGGTGATCTGTGCTTCATGAAGATTTATAACAGCAATTGTGGCTGGTTTAGCGCACGAGAGGATGGTTTAGCACACAGCTAAATCGCTGGCTTTGAAAGCAGACCAAGGCAGGCCAGCAACACGGTTCAATTCCCGTACCAGCCTCCCCGAACAGGCGCCGGAATGTGGCCACTAGGGGCTTTTCCCAGTATCTTCATTGAAGCCTGCTTGTGACAATAGGCGATTTTCATTTCACTATAATTTAATCGCTATCGTCGAGTCTGGATTTGACAAAGACACAGATGATGTATTATTCTGCGGCTGTGATGAGGCGATGGCAAGTGGGCAGGATTGGGAATAGAAAGAACATCTGGATATAAATAATTTCAGTGTCAAATGGAGCGCGGAAATTGTGACCGCAGTCTCCGATTTCAGCCAGAGAGTGGTGTGTGGATACTGGATAGGGACTGAGATTAGTAACTGGAACTGAAGAACATGCATTCAATCTTTCCAAGATGGAAATCTCCAGAGCAATAATACACTTAAAGTAGTTTACACAACAAATAACTGGATAGTGAGACCTACCAGGGACAGCGACAACAGCCAGGAGCGGATAATAACCCGCCTGAATTATATAGAGTACATCTAGGATCCAATATGGTGAAAGGAAAGGATCTCGAGCAATCCAATCAAGACCTTCGGAAAAACTCCTGTCCATTGCTGTAACGTTCCTGTGGATAGTTCCCAGATTCTGCTCCATTGCTGTCACGTTCCTGTGGGTAGTTCCCAGATTCTGATTCATTGCTGTAACGTTCCTGTGGGAAGTTCCCAGATTCTGCTCCCTCCTCTCGGTCTCTCTGGAGCCGCTGATCTCTGGCAGAGTTGGAGTTGACGCTCCCGCTGACTGGGATAACACAATGAAAGGAATCGCTTATTAATAGCAGAGACAAACCCTCCAGTGACACGGTTAGATCCAGAGAGACTGACATTAATCACAGACACTAAACAAACAGGCTCAGTTAACCCCTGTCAATCCAATACTTTTTATATCGCAATGAAATAGAAGATTAGCCGGGTCTGGATTGGCTGTGTGATAGTGACTGAGGGATGGAGTGTGGAAATAGTGGACACACTGACCCTGATACTCAATCCTCATTGATATCTGAGTGGTTCCAGGGGACTGGGGCATTTTCAATGTCCCATCCTGTTTATAAAAGGAGAGAGAGGGATAAACCCTGGAGTGACAGAGCAGTCAGTATAATGTTAGTCACCAGGACATTTCTAGGGGTCAGACTGGGCAACAGGAATATTGCTCCTTCGCGAGGAAATGGTGTTATGTGACCAGAAACACGGCGATATTCGTGGGAAATCACATCGCATGTTGTTATTGCAGTTATATTTCAAAATAACTGGAGGGTTAATGAGGGAACTGATATGAATTAAGTACTGGAACATATTGTGATCAAATGTCATTTATTAGAGTTGTTATCGAGTCCCAAAGCCGTGGATTAAAGGGTCTGTGACAGTGAGAATGTGATACTGGCTAAGAAACAGAAAGCAGAGAGAAGCGGTGAATGATAGTTATTCAGACAGGAGGGGAGGAGACATTGATGTTCACTCAGGGTCCACATGAGGACAATTGCTCTTCAAGATACAATTCACTGAAATAGGCTTCAATGGAAATAATTTCAACATTCACACATGACAGACACTCAGCAATGACACAGTGAGCAGGGTAGCAGCAATCTTCAGCGGCATGTTCCCAGATCTGTGAAAGGGAGGGTCACGGGGAAAGTAAATTTAAATCACTGTCGTGTGGGTGGTGCATTAGGGAGGAGGGCAGAACACAGGAAATATAAACTAAACGGGACAATTTAAAAAGTGTACAGGAAGGGAGCGGGGGCATGTCCACACTTTGCACTGGAAGGTCATGGTGATAAGATTGGAAAAACCTCAGAAGATATTTAACTTGATCAATGGAGGCGGAGACTCCTAGAAGAAGGATGTTAGGATCATAGGGTCCTCGAGGTCCAGAGCACAGAAAGGTCATTCGGCCCATCTGGACTGCGCAGGTCAAAAACAACCACCTGAGTATTTGAATCCCACTTTGTAATACTTTGCCAATAGCCTATAGAGTTATAACTAGGTTTATAGATAGGGCCATAGCTGAGAAATTGTTCTGCCGCTAAATATACAAAAGGATGCGAGGATCTTGGAGACAAAACAAAGGTTTCATAGAATTTACAGTGCAGAAGGAGTCCATTCGGCCCATCGAGTCTGCACCGGCTCTTGGAAAGAGCACCCTACCCAAGCCCAGACCTCCACCCTATCCCCATAACCCAGTAACCCCACCCAACACTAAGGGCAATTTTGGACACTCAGGACAATTTAGCTTGGCCAATCCACCTAACCTGCACATCTTTGGACTGTGGGAGGAAACCGGAACACCCGGAGGAAACCCACACACACACGGGGAGAACGTGCAGGCTCCGCACAGACAGTGACCCAAGCTGGGAATCGAACCTGAAACCCTGGAATCCTGGCGCTGTAAAGCAACATTGCTAACCACCATGCTACCGTGCTGGATATTTAATGGAGTGTTGTCAGGGATGGAGGATTTCAGTTAAATATGGGGATTAGTGAACTGGATTTGTAATCTGTAGATCTGTTTAACGTAACGAGCAATTTCACAGAGGACTCCAAATGAGGAAGGAGTTTAGAGAGGGTGAGCAGAAAGGGTTCCACTGGAACAGCACCAGTAACAAGATTTACAATAATTCATCAAAGACGGCGTGAGCATATTGATAGGACATTTAATACAGAGTTGTTAGAATCTGGAATTCACTGTCTGAAGACACGATGGAAGCAGTTTCAACTGAAAGTTTCACAATGGAACTGGACAAATACTGACAGGGGATTGTTATAATCTGGAATATACTGTCTGAAGACACGATGGCAGCAGTTTCAATAGTAAATTTCACACTGGAACAGGATAAATACTGACAGGGGATTGTTATAATCTGGAATACGCTGTCTGAAGACAGGCTGGGAGCAGTTTCAATAGTAAATTTCACACTGGAACTGGATAAATACTGACAGGGGATTGTTATAATCTGGAATATACTGTCTGAAGACACGATGGCAGCAGTTTCAATAGTAAATTTCACACTGGAACAGGATAAATACTGACAGGGGATTGTTATAATCTGGAATACGCTGTCTGAAGACAGGCTGGGAGCAATTTCAATAGTAAATTTCACAATGGAACTGGATAATCATCATACCGGGCTACAAAGCGAAGCTGAACAGAATGTCCAGCAGCAGCGCCCCCTCCCTGATGAGCTCGATGCATTCTATGCTCGGTTCGTGCAGGACACCATCAAAGCGCTGCCGACTGTCCCAGCAGCCCCGGTCACACCAAACACAACGTCACACCTTCCTAAAACAGATCGGCGAACTTAGAAGTGAACCCTCGGAAGGCGACGGGCCCGGACGGGGTCCCTGGTCGTGCACTCAGATCCTGCACGGAGCAGCTGGCAGATTAGTTCAAGGACATTTTCAACCTCTGCATACTTCGCTCCGCTATCCCCACCTGCTTCCAGAAGACCACCATCATGCCTGTGCCAAAGAAGAGCCAGGTAACGTGCCTCAAGGACAATTGCCCACTGGCGCTGACATCGAACGCAACGAAGCGCTTCGAGAGGGTGGTCATGAGACGCATGAACTCCATACTCCCAAAATGCCTACATCCACTGCAATTCGCCCATCACCGCAGCCGGTCCACAGCAGACACCATATCCATGGCCAGACACTCATCGCTGGAGCATCTTGACAACAGGGACTCCTACATCAGACTCCTGTTCATTGACTACAGCTCCGCATTCAACACCATAATCCCAGCCAAGCTCATATCAAAGCTCCAAAACCTAGGACTTGGCTCCTCGCTCTGCAACTGGATCCTCGACTTTCTGACCCACAGACCGCACTCAGTAAGAATAAACAACAACACCTCCTCCACAATAGTTCTCAATACCGGGGTCCACAAGGCTGTGTACTTAGCCACCGACTATACTCCCTGCTCACACGCGAATGCGAGGCAAAATTAGGCTCCAACTACATCTGAATGTTTGCTGACGCCACGACCATAGTGGGCCGGATCTCGAACAACGACGAATCAGAAAACAGGAGGGCGAGAGAGAACCTAGTGGAGTGGTGTAGCGACAACAACCTATCCCTCAATGCCAGCAAAACTAAAGAGCTGATCATTGACTTCAGGAAACAAAGTACTGTACACACCCCTGTCAGCATCAACGGCGCCGAGGTGGAGATGGTTAACAGCTTCAAATTCCTAGCTGTGAAATCAGCAACAATCTGTCCTGGTCCACCCACGTCGACGCAATGTCCAAGAAAGAACAACAGCGCATATACTGACTCAGGAAACTAAGGAAATTCGGAATGTCCACATTAAGCCTTACCAACTTTTACAGATGCACCATAGAAAGCATCCTATTGGGCTGCATCACAGCCTGGTATGGCAACTGCTCGGCCCAGGACCGCAAGAAACTTCAGAGAGTCGTGAACACCACCCAGTCCATCACACGAACCCGCCTCCCATCCATTAACTGCACCTACATATCTCGCTGCCTGGGGAAAGCGGGCAGCATAATCAAAGACCCCTCCCACCCAGCTTACTCATTCTTCCAACTTCTTCCATCGGGCAGGAGATACAGAATCTGAGGACACGCACAAACAGACTCCAAAACAGCTTCTTCCCCACTGTCACCAGACTCCCAAACGAGAGGGGAAACGTTTAAAGGAGATATGCGTGGAAGGTTCTTTACGCAGAGGGTGGTGGGTGCCTGGAACGCATTGCCGGCGGAGGTGGTAGAGGCGGGCACGATAGCGCCATTTAAGCGTCATTTAGACAGATACATGAATGGGCAGGGAGCAGAGGGATACAGATCCTTAGAAAATAGGCGACAGGTTTAGATAAAGGATTTGGATAGGTGCAGGCTTGGAGGGCCGAAGGGCCTGTTCCTGTGCTGTAATTTTTCTTTGTTCTTCTCCTTTCTTCTGAAACGACCCTCTTATAGTCTGATGGGCTTATAGACTGATCTGATCTCTTCAGACATCTTCTCTCCTGAGCTGTACTGCACTCTGAATGCTTCAGCCGAGGCCTGTGTCTATGTATTTGCATTCTGTACCTTGTGTTTGCCCCACTTTGTATTTTCTTTTCATGGACGGAATGATCTGCCTGAGTTGCACGTCGAACAATCCTTTTGGATTAGATTTGTTTATTGTCACGTGTACCGAGGTACAGTGAAAAGTATTTTTCTGCGAGCAGCTCAACAGACCATTAAGTACATGAGAAGAAAAGGGAATAAAAGAAATGCATAATCGGGCAACACAACATATGCAATGTAACTACATAAGCACTGGCATCGGATGAAGCATACAGGGTGTAGTGTTAATGAGGTCAGTCCATAAGAGGGTCATTTAGGAGTCTGGTGACAGTGGGGAAGAAGCTGTTTTAAGTCTGTTCGTGCGTGTTCTCAGACTTCTGTATCTCCTGCCCGATGGGAGAAGTTGGAAGAGTGAGTAAGCCGGGTGGGAGGGATCTTTGATTATGTTGCCCGCTTTCCCCAGGCAGCGGGAGGTGTAGATGGAGTCAATGGATGGGAGGCAGGTTTGTGTGATGGACTGGGCGGTGTTCACGACTCTCTGAAGTGTTTGCGGTCCAGGGCCGAGCAGTTGCATACCAGGCTGAGATCCAGCCAGATCGGATGCTTTCTATGGTGCATATGTTTCACTGCTTCTCGGTACACGTGACAATGGCGCAAACCAACAGGCCGCTGCCGAACTGCTGACCTTGCAGACAACAGAGATTGAGTTGCCCCTGTCACATTAACGTGGGAGCTCGCACTCTGCAAGGGTCTTGGGAAAGACAATCATTCCCACCGCTAAGTCCAGTGGGTGTTGGGACATTATTGACAGGGGATTGTTAGATAGAAACATGGGACATGGGAGCAGGAGCAGGCCATTCGGCCCTTTCACTCTGCTTCACATGCATTGTGTACATCGCTGATCATCCGACTCACTAACATGTTCCTGCTTTCCTCCCTATCCTTGGATCCCTTTAGCCCCAAGTCCCATAACCAACTGCTCCTTGAATATATGCAATGTTTCAGCTCCAACTACTTTCTGTGGCGGAGAATTCCACAGGCTCGCAGCTCTCTGTGTGAGGAAATGGCTCCTTCTATCAGTTTCAAATGGCCTGTCCGTATCCTCAGACTGTGCCCCTAGTTCCGGTCCCCTGTGCCATCCGGAACATCATTCCTACATTCACCTTTTTCATAGGTTTCTATGGTCCAGCCCCTCTCATTATTCTGAACTGGAGCGAAGGTTGTTGCGACATCCTGGGCGACTGTGCGGCCAGTTCCTGTCCCACAGACCCCGGAGTCCCAACAGGAGTGAATCAACCAATCATTAGCGTGTTTTCCAAAGGGTTTTAACCATTGACTGCTCCACTGAGCTACTGACACAAGATTGATAGTTAAAATATTAATACGCTATTTATCAGCGTCTGAAGGAAATAATCTCTATATTTGGGGAAAACCCCGTCCCACCCTCCACGCAGACACGCATCAGGCAGCCACACGGTGAAGAGGTTGGGGAGGAATCAGAATAATTGGAATTAAAGGGGAGGGTTCGAGATGAATCTGCGCTGTTGCGGTTGTGGCATTTTTAGGCACTGGTTTTCTCTGAATGGCTCTGGGGAATGGATTCACACAGGTCAGTACAATTCTCACCTTCCAACATCAGATGGAGCCTTTACACAAGAGATTCAGGTCGGTGCAATTTAAAGACAAAATGTTTATTTTGATGTTTCAAGGAACAGTTACAGAATAGAAAAGAAAAAGAGTTTCTCACATTGAATATTAAACAACGATCAAAAAGAAAGCTACATATCTCACAACCTCCTGCCCTGAGCCCCCGCTGTCACCATGGCTGTGACTGGTCTCTGATGCAGGATATTACTGACAGTTTCACATTGCTGTTTATTTGTTTACCCTGGTTTATAGGGTTCCACTGGGGCCCCTGCCGCTTGGCGATGAAGGTTGTCCCCAGTTTCCCCTCCTGTGACTTGGCGCTCAGCGTTCCTCCCCTTGTTTGTCTGCAGACTTCTTTCTTTAAAAATAAAATAAATGGAGAGAACCGAATTAATTTCTCCAACCCACCTAACCTGCACATCCTCGGGTTGTGGGAGCGAAACCCACGCTAACACGGTCAGAGTGTGCAAACTCCACACAGGCAGTGACCCAGAGCCGGGATTGAACCTGGAACCTCGGCGCCCTGAGGCAGCAGTGCTAACCACTGCGCCACCCTGCTGTCTTTGTCCATTTCTTTCTGATAGTGGGGGAGGGGGTGATGAGGTTCCATTCCTCTCTTGGTTCACAGGTCTTCCAGGGAGGGTGGGTCTGCTTGTTACCCCGGTTTGTCCCCGTGTAGGGACCAGGGAGGGTGGGTCTGCTTGTTACCCGGGTTTCTCCCCGTGTAGGGCCCAGGGAGGGTGGGTCTGCTTGTTACCCCGGTTTCTCCCCGTGTAGGGGAGGCCTGCCCTCCCTCCAATAAATGGCCTTCCCCCAGCCCCGACCCCGGTTGGCTGCTGGCTCCAAACAGGTCTGGGGATCGGCTTGTGAATTTGCCGCCTGTGCTGTGGAATCCCGGCTCAGACCCTCTTATTTCTAATGTTATTTTCTCCAGCCTCAGGAATTCGGCGAGATCTGAGAGTCATTCTGAGCCTCCGGGGGGGGGCGCTGCCGTCTCCCCCCCCCCCCCCCCACTCCTCCCGCAGGAGTCTCCGCCTGACGAACAGTGAGGCGAAGGCCAGGGCATCTCCCTCTCCCCCTGACCAGAGCTCCGGCTGCTATGACACCCCGAAGGCCAGGGCGTCCCCCTCTTTCCCTGACCAGAGCTCCGGCTGCTCTGACACCCCGAAGGCCAGGGCGTCTCCCTCTCTCCCTGACCAGAGCTCCGGCTGCTCTGACACCCCGAAGGCCAGGGCGTCTCCCTCTCTCCCTGACCAGAGCTCTCTCTGCTCTGACGCACCGAAGGCCAGGGCGCTCCCCTCTCTCCCTGACCAGAGCTCCGGCTGCTCTGACAACCCGAAGACCAGGGCGTCTCCCTCTCTCCCTGACCAGAGCTCTCTCTGCTCTGACACCCCGAAGGCCATGGCCTCTCCCTCTCTCCCTGACCAGAGCTCTCTCTGCTCTGACACACCGAAGGCCAGGGCGCTCCCCTCTCTCCCTGACCAGAGCTCCGGCTGCTCTGACAACCCGAAGACCAGGGCGTCTCCCTCTCTCCCTGACCGGAGCTCCGGCTGCTCTGACACCCCGAAGGTAAGGGCGTCTCCCTCTCTCCCTGACCAGAGCTCCGGCTTCTCTGACATCCCGAAGGCCAGGGCGCCTCCCTCTCTCCCTGACCAGAGCTCCGGCTGCTCTGACATCCCGAAGGCCAGGGCGCCTCCCTCTCTCCCTGACCAGAGCTCCGGCTGCTCTGACACCCCGAAGGCCAGGGCGTCCCCCTCTTTCCCTTACCAGAGCTCCGGATGCTCTGACACCCCCTAAGTCCACCAGTGTCGGGTATAACTCCATCCCGACTCCCACCACCTTGGACACAGCCTCGAAGGTGGCCGTGCAGAATTCCCTGAGTCTGGGGCAGGACCAGAACATGCGGGTGTGGTTGGCCGCCCTCCTCCCCCGGGAACCTCTCGCATTGTCCATCAGCTCCGGGAAGAACCCGCTCAGACGCGGCTTTGTGAGGTCGCTCTGTGCACCACCTTGAGCTGCATCAGGCTGAGCCCGGCGGAGGAGGAGATGGAGTTGACTCTGTGCTGCGCCTCGATCCAGAGTCCTCTCCCTCTCTCTGTCCAGTCCCCCCCCCCAATTTTGTCCTGTCCCCTCCAGTGGAGTCCTGACGTTTTCTACCTGTCTCCTGTATATGTGGCCGCATTTGCCGTCCCCTAACCAATCCAGTCGTCCCACCGTGTCCAGAAATGTGTGTGTTTCTGGGGGAAGGGTTTCCTTCTCCTTGTGGGGGAGGTTACACAGCTGCAGCAATCTGAGGTTGTTTCCTCGAGAGTTGGAGCTTCTCTGTGAGATTCCCAGAATCGACAGCCTGTCGTGTGCGGACATGTATTCAACCGTCAGCATTCCTCTGTCACCCCCCCCCCCCCCCCGCATATCCAAAATGTACCGTCCATCCCTGCCGGCCCGAACCTGTACTGTGCAGAGAGAAGTGCCCGCGGGCCTCTCGCCCAGTTCAATAATAATAATCACTTATTGTCACAAGTCGGCTTCAATGAAGTTACTGTGAAAAGCCCCTAGTCACCACATTCTGGCGCCCCGCACAGGAATTGTTTCACGTCATAAGGTGGCTCCTACCACTGCGCTCCTGAGTGTGTGTGTGGGCTGGCCGGTAATGGGCTGGAGTGTGTGTGTGGGCTGGCCGGGATTGGCCTGGAGTGTGTGTGTGGGCTGGCCGGGAGTGGCCGGGAGTGTGTGTGTGGGCTGGCCGGGAGTGGTCTGGAGTGTGTGTGCGGGCTGGCGGGGAGTGACCTGGAGTGTGTGTGGGGGCTGGCCGGGAGTGGCCGGGAGTGTGTGTGTGGGCTGGCCGGGAGTGGCCTGGAGTGTGTGTGTGGGCTGGCCGGGAGTGGCCAGGAGTGTGTGTGTGGGCTGGCGGGGAGTGACCTGGAGTGTGTGTGGGGGCTGGCCGGGCGTGGCCTGGAGTGTGTGTGTGGGCTGGCCGGGCGTGGCCTGGAGTGTGTGTGTGTGCTGGCCGGGAGTGGCCTGGAGTGTGTGTGTAGGCTGGCCGGGAGTGGCCTGGAATGTGTGTTTGGGCTGGCCGGGTGTGGCCTGGAGCGTGTGTGTGTGGGCTGGCCGGGAATGGCCTGGATGTGTGTGTGGGCTGGCCGGGAGTGGCCTGGAGTGTGTGTGTGGGCTGGCCGGGAGTGGCCTGGAGTGTGTGTGTGGACTGGCCGGGAGTGGCCTGGAGTGTGTGTGTGGGCTGGCCGGGAGTGGCCTGGAGTGTGTGTGTGGGCTAGCCGTGAGTGGCCTGGAGTGTGTGTGTGTGCTGGCCGGGAGTGGCCTGGAGTGTGTGTGTAGGCTGGCCGGGAGTGGCCTGGAATGTGTGTGTGGGCTGGCCGGGTGTGGCCTGGAGCGTGTGTGTGTGGGCTGGCCGGGAATGGCCTGGATGTGTGTGTGGGCTGGCCGGGAGTGGCCTGGAGTGTGTGTGTGGGCTGGCCGGGAGTGGCCTGGAGTGTGTGTGTGGACTGGCCGGGAGTGGCCTGGAGTGTGTGTGTGGGCTGGCCGGGAGTGGCCTGGAGTGTGTGTGTGGGCTAGCCGTGAGTGGCCTGGAGTGTGTGTGTGGGCTGGCCGGGGGTGGCCTGGAGTGTGTGTTTGGGCTGGCCTGGAGTGGCCTGGAGATTGTGTGTGGGCTGGCCGGGAGTGGCCGGGAGTGTGTGTGTGGGCTGGCCGGGAGTGGCCTGGAGTGTGTGGGCGGGCTGGCGGGGCGTGGCCTGGAGTGTGTGTGCGGGATTGCCGGGAGTGGCCTGGGGTGTGTGTGTGGGCTGGCGGGGAGTGGCCTGGAGTGTGTGTGGGGGCTGGCCGGGAGAGGCCTGGAGTGTGTGTGCGGGATTGCCGGGAGTGGCCTGGGGTGTGTGTGTGTGCTGGCTGGGAGTGGCCTGGAGTGTGTGTGTTGGGTGGCCGGGACTGGCCTGGAGTGTGTGTGTGTGCTGGCCGGGAGTGGCCTGGAGTGTGTGTGTGGGCTGGCCGGGACTGGCCTGGCCTGGAGAGTGTGTGTGGGCTGTCCGGGAGTGGCCTGGCCTGGAGTGTGTGTGTGGGCTGGCCGGGAGTGGCCTGCAGTGTGTGCGGGCTAGTCGGGAGTGGCCTGGCCTGGAGTGAGTGGCTGGCCGGGAGTGGACTTGCATCCAGCGCTCAGAGTGAGTTACCCGTGCAGGTGGCCTCCTCCATTCAGACCCAGTCCACCTCCAGCTCCCTTAAACATCCCTTCACCCTCTCTGCGCTCGCTGCCCAGTGATACAACAGAATACTACTGGAACCACTGTAGAAAATGATATACCACCCAGGGACCACTATATACACCATAGAAAAATACAGCAGAGAAGAGGCCCTTCGGCCCACAATGTTGTGCCAAACGTTTGTCCCAGATTAATCATAGATTATCATTGAATTCACAGAGCAGAAGGAGGCCATTCGGCCCATTGAGTCTGCATCAGCTCTTGTAAAGAGCACCCTACCCAAGGTCAACACCTCCACCCAAAACTAAGGGTAATTTTAGACACTAAGGGCAATTTATCATGGCCAATCCACCTAACCTACACATCACTGGACTGTGGGAGGAAACCGGAGCACCCAGAGGAAACCCACGCACACACGGGGAGGATGTGCAGACTCCGCACAGACAGTGGCCCAAGCCGGAGTCGAACCTGGGACCCTGGAGCTGTGAAGCAATTGTGCTATCCACAATGCTACCGTGCTGACCTTAAGAACAAAGTAATCTACACTATATCATTCTACCGTAATCCATGTATCTATCCAATAGCTGCTTGAAGGTCCCTAATGTTTCCGACTCAACTACTTCCACAGGCAGTGCACTCCATGCCCCCACTACTCTCTGGGTAAATAACCTACTTCTGACATCCCCCTTATATCTTCCACCATTCACTTTAAATTTATGTCACCTTGTAATGCTTTGTTACACCTGGGGAAAAAGTCTCTGACTGTCTACTCTATCTATTCCCCTGATATTCATATAAATCTCTATCAAGTCGCCCCTCATCCTTCTCCGTTCTAATGAGAAAAGGCCTAGCACCCTCAACCTTTCCTCGAAAGACCTACTCTCCATCACAGGCAACATCCTGGTAAATCTCCTTTGCGTCTTTTCCAAAGCTTCCACATCCTTCCTAAAATGAGGCGACCTGAACTGTACACAGTACTCCAAATGTGGCCTTACCAAAGTTTTGTACAGCTGCATCATCACCTCACGGCTCTTAAATTCAATCCCTCTGTTAATGAACGCTAGCACACCATAGGCCTTCTTCACAGCTCTATCCACTTGAGTGGCAACTTTCAAAGATGTATGGACATAGACCCCAAGATCTCTCTGCTCCTCCACATTGCCAAGATATGCTACCCTGGGACAACTGTAAAAAATGATATAATACCAAGGGACCACTGTAAAAAATGAAATACTATAAAAGAACCACTGTATTCAAGGGACAGGCCTCCAATGTGACCCCTTCGTTGTAGAATGGATTTGCGTTTTCTAGACATTCTCCCCATTTATTACAGTAGTCCCAGGGAAGAATTTCATAATTTACAGTGGTCCCTGGGTAGAAGATCATTATTACAGTGGCTTCGAGTAGTATATCATTATTTACAGTAGTCCATGGGAAGTATATCATTATTTATAGTGACCTTGGCTAGGTAACATCATTTACAGTGGTCCCTGGGCAGTATATCACCATGTAAAGTGGTCCCTGTGCAGTATATCATTACTTACACTGGTCCCTGTGCAGTATATCATTACTTACAGTGGTCCCTGTGTAGTATATCATTCCTTACAGTGGTCCCTGTGTAGTATTCCGTTATTTACCCTGGTTCCTGTGTTGTATTTCATTATTTACAATAGTCCCTGGGTAGTATATCATTATTTATAATAGTCCCTGGGCAGGATTTCATTATTTACAGTGGTTCCTGTGTAGTATTTCATTATTTACAGTGGTCCCTGGATAATATCGCATTATTTACAGTGGTTGCTGGGTAGTATATCATTATTTCCAGAGTCCCCTAGTTAGTGTATAATCATTTACTGTGGGCCCTGGATAGTCCCTCATTATTAGTGCGTCACGATTTACAACGGTCCCAGGGTGGAATTCCATTATTTACAATGATCCCTGGATAGTATATCATAATGTACAGTGGTCCTTGGGTAGTATATCATTATTTACAGTAGAGTATCATTATTTGCAGTGGTCCCTGTGTCGTATTTCATTATTTACCGTGGGCCCTGGGTAGTAGATCATTATTTACAGTGGTTCCTGTATAGTATTTCATTATTTACAGTGGTCCCTGGGAAACACATCATTAATCACAGTGGTCTCTGGGTAGCATATCATTATTTACAGTTGTCCCTGGGGAATATGTCATTATGTACAGTGTTACTTGTATAGTACATCATTGTTTACAATGGACCCAGTGTGGGATTTCATTATTTACAGTGGTCCCTGGATAGTAGATCATTATTTACAGTGGTCCCTAGATATTATATCATCACTTACGGTGGCTCCTTGATAGTATATCATTATTTACAGTGGTCTCTGGATAGTACATCATAACTTACAACGGTCCCAGGCTGGAATTTCTTTTTTACAGTGGTCCCTGTGTAATACATCATTATTTACAACAGCCGCATGTTGGAATGTTGTTATTGACAGTGGTCCCTGGATTGTTTATCATTATTTACAGTTGTCCCTGGATATAACATCTTATTTGCAGTGGTCCCTGGACAGTATGTGATTATTTGCAGTGGTCACTGTGTAGTAAATCATTGTTTACAACGGTCCCATGGAGGAATGTCATTACTTACAGTGATCCCTGGATAGTGTATCATGATTTACAGTGTTACCTAGGTATAATATCATTATTGACAATGGTCCATGGGTAGTTCATCATTATTCACAGTCGTCCCTGGGCAGTATGTCAATATTTACATTATTTCCCTGTGTAGTACATCATCATTTACAACGGTCCCGGAGTGGAATTTCATCAATTACAGTGGTCCCTGGATAGTATCTCATCATTTACAGTGCTCCCTGAGTAGTACATACATATTTACAGTGGTCCCTGGGTAGTATATCCTTATTTACAGTGGTCCCTGTGTAGTATGTCATTATTTACAGTTCAAAGTCTTACAACACCAGGTTAAAGTCCAACAGGTTTGTTTCGATGTCACTAGCTTTCGGAGCGCTGCTCCTTCCTCAGGTGAATGAAGAGGTATGTTCCAGAAACACAGATATAGACAAATTCAAAGATGCCAAACCATGCTTAGAATGCGAGCATTAGCAGGTGATTAAATCTTTACAGATCCAGAGATGGGGTAACCCCAGGTTAAAGAGGTGTGAATTGTATCAAGCCAGGACAGTTGGTAGGATTTCGCAGGCCAGATGGTGAGGGATGAATGTAATGCGACATGAATCCCAGGTCCCGGAACTTGGCTATAAGTTTCTGCTCGGAGATTCTGCGTTGTCGCGCGTCCTGAAGGCCGCCTTGGAAACCGCTTACCCAGAGGCCAGAGGCTCAACCGGGTACTGTGAATATGATGTTATTGGTATTACTGAGACTTGGGGGGGGGGGGGGATATGTGCTGATGCTCTTCGGGAGGGTTTAAACTAGTTCAGCAGGGGCTTGGGAACCTGAATTGTAGCTCCAGTATACAGGAGGTTGAGAGTAGTGAGGTCATGAGTAAGGTTTCAAAGTTGCAGGAGTATACCGGCAGGCAGGAAGGTGGTTTAAAGTGTGTCTTCTTCAATGCCAGGAGCATCCAGAATAAGGTGGGTGAACGTGCGGCATGGGTCGGTATCTGGGACTTCGATGTTGTGGCCATTTCGGAGACATGGATAGAGCAGGGATAGGAATGGTTGTTGCAGGTGGCGGTGTTTAGATATTTCAGTAAGCGCAGGGAAGGTGGTAAAAGAGGGGGAGGGGTGGTATTGTTAGTCAAGGGCAGTTGTACGGTGGCAGGAAGCACGTTTGATGAGGACACGTCTACTGAGATACTATGGGCTGAGGTTAGAAACAAGAAAGGAGAGGTCACCCTGTTCGGGGTCTTCTATAGGCCTCCGAAAAGTTCCAGAGATGTAGAGGAAAGGATTGCAAAGATGATTGTGAATAGGAGCGCAATCAACAGGGTAGTTGGGTTTTAACTTCCCAAACATTGAGTGGAAACGCTGTAGTTCGAGTACTTTAGATGGGTCCATTTTTGTGAAATGTGTGCAAGAGGGTTTCCTGTAGATAGGCCAACGAGAGGTGAGACCATATTGGATTTGGTACTGGGTAATGAACCAGGACAGGTGTTAGATTTGGAGGTAGGTGAACACGTTGGTGATAGTGAAGGGATAGGTATATACCGCAGGGCAAGAGTTGTATCTGGGGGAAAGGCAATTATGATGCGATGAGGCAAGACGTAGGATGCACCAGATGGAGAGGAAAACTGCAGGGGATGGGCACAATGGAAATGTGCAGCTTGTTCAAGGAACAGCTACTGCGTGTCCTTGATAAGTATGTACCTGTTAGGCAGGGAGGAAGTGATCGAGCAAGGGAACCGTGGTTTACTACGGCAGTCGAAACACTTGTCAAGAGGAATTAGGAGGCTTATGTAAAGATGAGACATGAAGGTTCAGTTAGGGCGCTCGAGAGTTAGAAGTTAGCTAGGAAGGACCTAAAGAGAGGGTTAAGAAGAGCCAGGAGGGGACATGAGAAGTCTTTGGCAGGTAGGATCAAGGATAACCATAAAGCTTTCTATATATATGTCAGGAATAAACGAATAACTAGGGTAAGAGTAGGGCCAGTCAAGGAAAGTAGTGGGGAGTTGTGTTTGGACTCCGAGGAGATAGGAGAGGTGTTAAATGAATATTTTTCGTCAGTATTCACACAGGAAAAAGACAATGTTGTCGAGGACAATACTGAGATTCAGGCTACTAGACTAGAAGTGCTTGAGGTTCATAAGGAGGAGGTGTTAGCAATTCTGGAAAGTGTGAAAACAGATAAGTCCCCTGGGCCGGATGGGATTTATCCGAGGATTCTTTGTGAAGCTACGGAGGAGATTGCTGAGCCTTTGGCTTTGACCTTTAAGTCATCTTTGTCGACAGGAATAGTGCCAGAAGACTGGAGGATAGCAAATATTGTCCCCTTGTTCAAGATTGGGAGTAGAGACAATCCCAGGAACTATGGACCAGTGAGCCTTACTTCTGTTGTGGTCAAAATCTTGGAAAGGTTTATAAGAGATAGGATGTATAATCATCTGTAAAGGAATAATTTGATTAGAGGTAGTCAACACGGTTTTGTGAAGGGTAGGTCGTGCCTCACAAACCTTATTGAGTTCTTTCAGAAGGTGACATAACAGGTGGATGAGGGTAAAGCAGTTTATGTGGTGTATATGGATTTCAGTAAAGCGTGTGATAAGGTTCCCCATGGTAGGCTATTGCAGAAAATACAGAGGCATGGGATTCAGTGCGATTTAGCAGTTTGGACCAGAAATTGGCTCGCTGGAAGGAGACAAAGGGTGGTGGTTGATGGGAAATGTTCAGACTGGAGTCCAGTTACTAGTGGTGTATCACAAGGATCTGTTTTGGGGCCACTGCTGTTTGTCATTTTTATAAATGACCTGGAGGTGGGTGTAGAATGATGGGTGAGTAAATTTGCAGATGACACTAAAGTCGGTGGAGTTGTGGAAAGTGCGGAAGTATGTTACAAGTTACAGAGGGACATAGATAAGCTGCAGCGCTGGGCTGAGAGGTGGCAAATGGAGTTTAATGCAGAAAAGTGTGAGGTGATTCATTTTGGAAGGAATAACTGGAAGACAGAGTACTGGCCTAATGGTAAGATTCTTGGCAGTGTGGATGAGCAGAGAGACCTCGGTTTCCATGCACATAGATCCCTGAAAGCTGCCACCCAGGTTGAGAAGGTTGTTAAGAAGGCGTACGGTGTGTTAGCTTTTATTGGTCGAGGGATTGAGTTTCGGAGCCATGAGGTCATGTTGCAGTTGTACAAAACTCTGATGCGGCCGCATTTGGAGTATTGCATGCAATTCTGGTCACCGCATTATAGGAAGGATGTGGAAGCATTGGAAAGGGTGCAGAGGAGATTTACCAGAATGTTGCCTGGTATGGAGGGAAGATCTAATGAGGAAAGGCTGAGGGACTTGAGGCTGTTTTCGTTAGAGAGAAGAAGGTTAAGAGGTGACTTAATTGAGGCACACAAGATGATCAGAGGATTGGATAGGGTGGACAGTGAGAGCCTTTTTCCTTGGATAGTGATGTCTAGCATGAGGGGACATAGCTTTAAGTTGAGGGGAGATAGATATAAGACAGATGTCAGAGGTAGCTTCTTTATTCAGAGAGTAGTAAGAGCGTGTAATGCCCTGCCTGCAACAGTAGTGGACTCGCCAACACTAAGGGCGTTCAAATGGTCATGCGATAGACATATGGACGATAAGGGAATAGTGTAAATGGGCTTCAGAGTGGTTTCACAGGTCGGTGCAACATTGAGGGCCGAAGGGGCTGTACTGCGCTGTAATGTTCTATCTTTATGTTCTATGTTCTATTGGTTGAGGGAACGGCAAGACTGGCAACTAAATATCCCAGGGTACAGATGCTTCAGGAGGGATAGAGAGGGAGGTAATGCATAATTGTTATACCACACCTGGAGACGAAGCTGTGTGCTTCAAAAATAACAAAACATTAAAAGAAGACGTTGGTTGAGCTCCATGATACATTTTGAGGTTCTGAAAACGCCGCTCCCATCACACAGGCGGGAGAGAGAGGGAGGTAAAAGGGGTTGAGGAGTTGCACGCCTGGTCAGAGATGATCTTACCGCTGTGATTAAGGAGGGCGCTATAGCGGATTCGAGCACTGAGGCAATATGGGTCGAGCTAAGAAATAGGGAGGGGGCAGTAACATTGTTGGGATTTTACGACAGGCCTCCCAAAAGCGAGCGTGAAGTAGAGGTACAAATATGTAGACAGATTATAGAAAAATGTAGGAGAAATAGGATGATCGTACTGGGAGATTTTAACTTCCCCAACATTGAATGGGACTCATGTAGTGTTGGAGGCGTAGATGGAGCAGAATTTGTAAGGAGCATCCAGGAGTGTTTTTTTTAGAGCAGAATGTAAATTGTCCAACTCTGGAAGGGGCCATACTGGACCTGGTATTGGGGAATGATCCCGGACAGGTGGTTGAAGTTTCAGTCGGTGATTACTTTGGGAATAGCGATCACAATTCCATAAGTTTTAGAATATTCAGAGACAAAGACGAGAGTGTGAGGGGAGGGGGGTGGGCGGGGGGGAGAGAGAAAGAGAAAAAGAGAGAGAGCGAGAGGGACAGAGAGCTTTCTGCCTCTTTCTCTTTCTGTCTCTCTCTGCCTCATTCTTTCTCTCTCTTTCTGTGGCTATGTCGATGTGTGTATGTGTGTGTGTGAGAGAGAAGGGGAGGGTGGTAGAGAGAGCGAGAGAGAGGCAGTCTGTGTCTCTATGTGTGTGCCTGAAACAGTGCAAGAGTGAAGCAGGAACAGTCTATAACTGAGAGGCTGAGCGAGACATACCTGTCCAGAAAGAGTATGTGGCTGTGTCTGAGAGAGAGAGAGAACGGGAAAGAGAGAGAGAGAGAGAGAGAACGAGAGAGAGGAGGGAGAGGCAGAGAGAAATAGTGGGAGAGAGAAAGTGAGAGTGTCTGTGTTTGTATGTGCGCGTCTGAAGAGTGAGTGAGGCAGAAAGAGTCTGTATGCGTGTCTGATAGAGGGTTAGAAAATGAGACAGAGATGGTATGTTTCTGCATGCGTGTGTCTCATCCAGAGCGTGTAAGAGAATAATACAGAGAAAATCTTTGTCAGATGTGTGTGTCTGATAGAAAGAGTGAATGTGAGACAGAAAGAGACTGTCAGTCTGTGTGTCTGATAGAACCAGAGTGAGACAGAGTCTGTGTCTGTGTGTGTGTGTCTGATAGAGAGTGTGGGTGAATCCTAGTTAGTCTTGTGTGTCATAATATTTGTGTGTGCGTGGCTGTTTGAGAGGAGCGAGTCAGAGAGAGAAAGAGAGAGAGATTAAGGCAGAGAGAGAACCAGGCCAGAAAGAGTCTGTGTGTGTGTCTGTGTCAGAGGGACAGGCAGAGTCTGTGCGTGTCTGTGTCAGAGAGACAAGCAGAGTCTGTGTGTGTGTCTGTGTCATAGAGACAGGCAGAGTCTGTGAGTGTCTGTGTCAGAGAGACAAGCAGAGTCTGTGTGTGTGTCTGTGTCATAGAGACAGGCAGCGTCTGTGTGTGTGTCTGTGTCAGAGAGACAGGCAGAGTCTGTGTGTGTGTCTGTGTCAGAGACGCAGGCAGAGTCAACTGACTTACGGGAGTGCTTTGGGGGGAGCAACGCAGCTAGGGGGGTCGTATAGGCCAATCTCTCTCCTCAACATGGACGCGAAGCTGCTAGCGAAAGTGTTGGCTACCTGAATTGAGGACTGTGTCCCGAGGGTGATTCACGAGGACCAGACGGGTGTTGTTAAGGGAAGGCAGCTGAATCTCAATGTGCGGAGGCTCCTTAACGTAATCATGATCCCTACAGTGGAGGGGGAGGCGGAGATTGTGTCGGCGATGGACACGGAGAAGGCCTTCGATAGGGTGAAGAGGGGGTACCTCTGCAAGTGTTGAGGAGGTTTGGCTTTGGGGAGAGGTTCATTAGTTGGGTTAGGCTACTTTACAAAGCCCCAGTGGCGAGTGTGGCCACGAATCGGAGGAGGTCGGAATACTTTCGGCTGTGCCGGGGGCCGAGGTAGGGGTGCCCCCTATCCCCCTTGCTATTTGCATTGGCAATTGAGCCTTTGGCTATGGCTCTTAGGGAGTGCAGGAACTGGAGGGGCTGGTCCGGGGGGGGGGGGGGGGGGGGACCGGGTATCGTTGTATGCCGATGACCTGTTACTGTATGTGGCGGACCCAGTGCGGGGGATACCGGAGGTAATGCGGTTCCTCAGGGAGTTTGGGGACTTTTCCGGATATAAGCTCAACGTGGGGAAGAGTGAGCTCTTCGTGATACACCCAGGGGACCAGGGAAGGGGGATAGATGAGCTTCCACTGAAGAGGGCGGAAAGGAGTTTTCGGTACCTGGGGATCCAGGTGGCCAGGTGCTGGGGGGCCCTACACAAGCTCAACTTGACGAGGCCGGTGGAGCAGATGGAGGAGGAATTTAAAAGGTGGGATATGCTGCCACTCTCCCTGGCGGGTAGGGTGCAGTCGGTGAAGGTGACGGTGCTCCCGAGGTTCCTTTTTATATTCCAGTGCCTCCCCATCCTGAACCCTCAGGCCTTTTTTAAGCGGGTCAGTAGGAGCATCATAGGATTCGTGTGGGCGAAAACAACCCCGAGGGTGAGAAGGGTGTTTCTGGAGCGGAGTAGGGACCGAGGAGGGTTAGCATTACCTAATCTGTGTGGGTATTACTGGGCTGCCAATGTGGCGATGATACACAAGTGGGTAATCGAGGGGGAGGGGACGGCGTGGAAGAGGCTGGAGATGGCATCCAGTGTGGGCACGAGTCTGGAAGCGCTGGTGACACACCGCTGCCTCTCCCACTGACTAGGTACACCATGAGTCCGGTGTTGGCGGCGACTTTGAAAATTTGGGGGCAGTAGAGGCGCCACAGGCTTGAGGTTGAGGCTTTGGTTTGGTTCCCGATCCGGGAGAACCATCGTGTTTATCCCGGGGAGAATGGATGGAGGGTTGCTGAACTGGCACAGAGCAGGAATTAGAAGGATCGGGGACCTGTTTTTAGATGGGACGTTTGCGAGCCTTGGGGCGCTGGAGGAAACATTCGGGCTTGCCCCCGGAAATGCCTTCAGGTACTTGCAGGTAAGGGCGTTTGTAAGACGGCAGGTGAGGGAGTTCCCGCTGCTTCCAGCACGCTCGATCCAGGATGGGGTGCTCTCGAGGTTGTGGGTTGGAGAAGCCAAGGTCTCGGCGATCTACCAGGAGATGCAGGAGGAGGAGGAGACCTTGGTGGAGGAGCTAAAGGGTAAATGGGAGGAGGAGCTTGGGGAGGAGATAGATGAGGTGTAGCGCACAATGACTTACGAGAGAGACGAGTGGTGATGAAGTCGATGAGGCTTTATTAAGCGAGACTTGTCCCCAGCAGTTCAGCAACAGAATGAAGCGGCGGGGAGAAGCTTGGGTTCTTATCCTCCGCCTTCAGGGCGGAGCCAGGAGTCAACAGCCAACCAGGACCCGGGATCTGTCAGCCAATTGCATCACGGCTTCACAGCCCCACATGACCCCTAATACATACCACCACATTCACCCCTTGCTAAAAATGAACCCGGCGGGGTGGTGGTTCGTATGGTGGTAGGGGTTTACAAGGCTGGTCCTGTGAGGAAAATTTCGGGCAAGTTTTTACAGTTGTAGCCCTACACTGGGCTATGTACAAGGTTTGTGGAACTATTTACAATATTCGTAAGAGAATTTTTTTTTGTTATAGTCCAACAACATTCTTGGTTTCACGCCGATGCCACAAGTCGAGCGGGCGGTCTGGTCTTCCTCGTCGATCGCCTCAGCCCCGGTGATGGTGCAGGTGCTTGTCCCGGCGTTGTCGTCTCCGGGAGCGTTTCGATGTTTGTTCCTGTTTTACTCCTGGGCGGGCACGGGAGGAGGACCGATCCTCCCGGGAAGGGGGCGGTCGCGGGGTGCGCCGGTGGCAGGGAGGGGACGATCGGTGTCGGGGACGTGTGTGTGTTGCCGGCGGGCGCCAGGTCCCGCAGGGAGACCGTGTCCTGTCAGCCCTCGGGGTACGCCACGTAGGCGTACTGCGGGTTCGCGTGGAGAAGGTGAACCCTCTCGACCAACGGGTCCGACTTGTGCGCCCGCACATGTTTCCACAGCAAGATGGGTCCTGGGGCCGCCAGCCAGGTCGGCAGCGACGTTCCGGAGGAGGACTTCCTGGGGAAGACAAGGAGGCGCTCGTGATGCGTTTGGTGAGTGGTGGTACACAGCAGCGACCGGATGGAGTGGAGAGCGTCCGGGAGGACCTCCTGCCACCGGGAAACTGGGAGATCCCTGGACCGTAGGGCCAGTAGGACGGTCTTCCAGACCGTGCCGTTCTCCCTCTCTACTTGCCCGCTCGCCCGGGGGTTGTAGCTGGTCGTCATGCTCGAGGCTATGCCTTTGCTGAGCAGGAACTGGCGCAGCTCGTCACTCATGAAGGAGGACCCCCTGTCGCTATGGATATATGCGGGGCAACCGAACAGTGTGAATATGGTGCCAAGGGCTTTAATAACTGTGGCCGCTGTCATGTCGGGGCAGGCGATGGCGAAGGGGAAATGGGAGTACTCGTCCACCACGTTCAGGAAGTATGTGTTGCGGTCGGTGGAGGGGAGGGGCCCTTTGAAATCCAGACTGAGGCGTTCAAAGGGAACGTGCGGGAAGCCTTGATCAGGTGCGCTCTATCCGGCCTGAAAAAGTGCGGTTTGCACTCCGCGCAGATGTGGCAGTTCCTGGTGACTGTACGGGCCTCCTCCACAGAGTAGGGGAGGTTGCGGGACTTTATAAAATGGTAGAACCGAGTGACCCCCTGGTGGCAGAGGTCCTCGTGGAGGGCTTGGAGACGGTCTATTTGTGCGTTGGCCCATGTGCCGCGGGATAGGGCATTGGACGGCTCGTTCAGCTTTCCGGGACGGTACAAGATCTTGTAGTTGAAGGTGGAGAGCTCGATCCTCCACCTTAAGATCTTGTGATTTTTAATTTTGCCCCGCTGTGCATTATCGAACATGAAGGCTACCGACCGTTGGTCGGTGAGGAGAGTGAATCTCCTGCCGGCCAAGTAATGCCTCCAATGTCGCACAGCTTCCACTATGGCTTGGGCTTCCTTTTCCACTGAGGAGTGGCGGATTTCGGAGGCGTGGAGGGTTCGGGAGAAAAAGGCCACGGGTCTGCCCGCTTGGTTAAGGGTGGCCGCCAGAGCTACGTCGGAGGCGTCGCTCTCGACCTGGAAGGGGAGGGACTCATCGATGGCGCGCATCGTGGCCTTTATGATATCCGCTTTGATGTGGCTGAAGGCCTGGCGAGCCTCTGTCGACAGGGGGAAGGTAGTGGTCTGTATTAGCGGGCGGGCCTTGTCTGCATACTGGGGGACCCACTGGGCGTAATATGAAAAGTACCCCAGGCAACGTTTCAGGGCTTTGGAGCAGTGGGGGAGGGGAAATTCCATAACGGGGCGCATGCGTTCGGGGTCGGGGCCTATTATCCCATTGCGCACTACGTATCCCAGGATGGCCAACCGGTTTGTGCTAAAAACGCACTTTTCCT